>NW_027418699.1:0-53661 GCF_009905375.1 Apium graveolens
TTTCAAGTTTTTAACTTGAAGTTTTTCTTGTTCTCCTTGAAGATCCAAGCTTTCCTAAGACTTCTCAAAGCTTCTTAAGGCTTCCTAGCTCCTCCCACCACTTCAAGGAAGGTATACCATCTCCAAACCCTAGATTCCTATATATTATAAGATGATTTTGATTAGTAGGATGATATTGTAGCTTGTTGTTGTGATTAGAGTTTGGGATTTGAAATGGTAGTGAAATGGAATGGTAAATGTTGTGGTTTTGATTAAAAGAACTTAAGTATGATTAAAGTTAAGCTTAGGCATAAGTATGAATGATTAAATTGAATTGGTTGGGGTTGTTATGATGTGATAAGGATGGATGTTGGTTGTATGTTGGATTTGAGGTGGATTTGAATGGTTTTGAATGGTTTAAAATATTGGAAATCGAGTAAAATAGCCGTCGTAACGTCCGATTTTCTTTAGACTGTTTTTGTGCATAACATTAGGACCCGAGAACCCCCTGCTAGATTATGACCACTGCCATGTTTAGATAGCTCATGTTACGAGCTTCGTTTTGATATGTAGTTCGTTCGATTCCGATGCACGGTTTAGGAGAAACGACCGTTTCATGTAACGGCGTTTCGCGAACAAAACTTTCCCCTCGCCTTACCTTGAAACATAGGTTGAAGACCAAAAAGGGTTAATTAATGTATGAAACATTTATGGTAAGTGTGTTAGGCAGTTGGTAAGACACTCGCGAAGGAATCGCTTTAAAACTCGTAAAGGTTAAATTATTAAAAATGGTGGAGCCGAGGGTACCTGAGTGGCTTAAGCGAATCAGTGAGCGCAAAACAAGCGTTAGAGTCTAAGTTAGTTAAAGTATAGATTTACAAGTGACTTTGGTTTAATTCCAACTTACTTGTTGTTTATAGGTTACCAGACTCGTCCTGAGCCATTCGTAACCCCCAGTCGCTCAGGCAAGTATTCTATCCGTTATACTGTTGTTGTGATGTATACATTTGTATATGCATGATCTTGCGATAAATGCATATTGGTTATTTAGCAAATTCTTGCGATATATTGTAGCATGTGATATGGTATATATGCATGCCTGTTTCGTATTCTTGCTATATATATCTGTTGATTCAGTTGATAATACCTATGCTAGAGGATAGCGGTAACTTGCATATACCCTTAGTATAGGGACCCAAAAGGTGGAAACATTTTCTAAAACCGGGAGTCGAGGATCCCGAGTAGATTTTGTATATATGGATATGGTTATATATATATGGTTATAGTTTTCAAAACTATTAATCGAATAAGGTTTATTCGATAACTTTATTTTATTTAATGAATATTATTATGAATATTCATTCGAGGGCTTATGACTTCTTTATTTTATTTAATGAATATTATTATGAATATTCATTCGAGGGCTTATGACTTCTTTATTTTATTTAATGAATATTATTATGAATATTCATTCGAGGGCTTATGACTTCTTTATTTTATTAAATGAATATTATTTGAATATTCATTCGAGGGCTTATGACTCTTTTATATTATTATTGGATATTACTTGGATATTCATTTGAGGATGTATGACTCCTTTATTTTATGAATATTATTTATAATATTCATTCGAGGTATTATGACTCCGCTTATTACTGCAATATATTCTTTATTTTATTAAAGAATAAGGTGTCAATAATCAAACTTATTTTCGATTATTCAAATAAAGATAATACTTTCATATAAGTATATTTTTGGTTATTTAATACTCGTTTCAAGTATAAGTTTTAATACTTCTACTTTAATTATTTTTATAAAGATTATTCTTTATGGGAATATTATTTAAATAATAATATTCAGTCATTTTCTAAATATTCTGGGGACTGATTTACTTCATTAAATCAGCTTTACTCCAAACACTCTATAAAGTGTTTTCGAGTCTTCAAAATGATTTTTAAAGTCAGAGCAGATCCCAAAACTCATTTTTATATTTAAGATCTTCCTTTTTAAGGGGATTTAAATACTCGCTCAAAACCTGGGGAATCCGGCTCTGTGGTGTATTTTATATTCGCAACGAGGTTGCAGTTTTGGTAAATGAATTGATTACTTGCCCAATGTTCGGGAAGTAAGCCCATCTAATTGAGTCGGCATAAGCGACAGGTCGGGGTACGGTCTATGAAAGTGTAAGTGGCTGGGTGGCAGTCCATCAACGCGTAAGAGGCCGGGTGGCGGTCCAGCACAAGGTCCTTATGTGGCCAGGGTGATGACCGGTGGGGGATTCATCCATCTACTAGTAGAAAAGGTTACTTATTGGTATCTTTGCCTGATCAGCAAGATATCTGGTTTATGCCAAAATTCTTTTCCTTTCCAAAATTTATTGGATGTTTCAAACTCTGTTCATACTTTACATAACAGAGGTTTCAGGAAATGTATGAGATATATATATATATATATGGATATATATATATATATATATCCATATATATATCGGGACTTAATGAAGTATCTCGTAACTTCATTTCATTCAATAATATTTCAAAGATTGAATTTATTCAAGTATTATCTTGTGGTCTCATCTATGTGATGAACTTTTGAAACTGATTATAACTTGAACGGTGGTAGTTCAAGTAGTATTGGGAAAGATATAAGTATATTGGGGTATTTGGTAACCTCATCTTTTAAACTTATATCTAATTAATAATTGTCTTATGAATGACAAAGATTTTCAGAAAAACGTTGAGACAAGGTTAGATATATGAGATCACCTTGCAACGATATTTTTTTTATACAGTTATACACTGGGACTTTATGTATATTATGCATGGAAGAGGACTTCCAATATTTTGAAAAGTATATATATATATATACTGAATATTTTGCGACTTCATCGTATTAAGATATCAAACTTGGTTCATTTCTTTTGACCAAGACTTTCATGAGTGCTATGAGAAGGCTCATATATTGTTAATCATTATACATACTATTTTGGTGGGCTTGCTGCTCACCCTTGCTTTATTTCTTCATCACACAACAACAGTTAGGAAAGATGGCCAGACTCCAGCAGACCCAGCGCAAGCGCGTGGGAAGCATCCCGCGTCTTCCCGTTGATGTTGTAGCTGCTATAGCTGCAGAGGTAGATCTATTGTAGATCAGACCATCTACTTTTGAGAATCAATTATGTATAATTATAACTTGTGGCAGATAATGGCAATTAACTGTAAATTTATCAAGTAATCATTTTGGGTTGTAATAACTTTTAAATTGTGGATTCAAAGACTTGTACTTATTTAAATTTCATCTCTGAGACTATAACGGGTTGTGGTGTGTGTTAGTGTGGGGTCACAGCATAAGGTTATTTATTATTAAGTGAAGTGATATTGTGGAAAGAAAGACCGTGATGACCCGGATCCCCGACCCCGAATCTGGGGGTGTTACATAAACTTTGATTCCAGTTATTGTTCTTGAGCCATAAACCTTATTCTTTCTAGACCATTGATTGTTGTATACCCAAACACGAACCTCAAGTATACAATACTAGTCCATAAATACATGCAAACAAAATTTCCAAACACTGAACTGAATTACCTGTACATTCAATCATTGTATCCTATGCTTTGAAAGCCCAAATCTTTGAAACCCTGAAATGTTGAATTCTTCGTTATCCAATTCTTTCATTACCCAGCATCCAAGCTTTTAAATTGCCTTATTGATCCTTACAAGGATTGAAACCCTTTCATTGTTAAACATTTATTGTTGTTAATGATTTCGGTTATTGTTTATTATTGCATATTCTGTTATTATGTTAGAATTGGATTGTTTTTATAAAATAGTGAACCAGATTCGTGGTCAGACCATATAATGGTCAAGTTAGGCCAATGTGAGCCTTGGATCCAGTAGTTAGAGCAATGCTGTGTGCCTTGCTCGGGGTTAGTGCGTGACTGATCAGCAGCCTAACCTTGGTTTTTAAATTAAAAGTATAATATCCAATTCTAAATCATAATCCATTGTTCACTTGATATCATAACCATATTCATCTGATGATCATTATTCTCAGTTTTGTCATTGTGACTTGCTGAGCTAGTTAGCTCATTTCTGCGATATTGTTTATATTCTTTCCAGTTAAAAAGGAACCAATTGGTAAAGAGGATCCCCAGTCCAGCGCGAGAGCTAGGGGTTCAGGTTGAGAAAGCGGAGCTAGTAGGCTTCTTTTGGAATAATTTAAGTTTGTAAAAGTTTGTAGTAATGTTTAATACTCAGTTTGAGTTTGAAATAGTTGGGATTTGAACGGTTTGTAATATATTAGTGTGTTTGGCTTGTGTGCATACTTTAACCTGTTGCGGTCCGTGGTGGTTGGTAAGTAGGGTCATTGCATATATTATTATTATCTTTATTATTGTTATAAGCAGGTTATTATTAAGGTGTATGTGTGGACCCCAAACTTCTGACCCGGGTTTGGAGGGCGCCACAACAATTTTGCAGTCCGGTCGCCGGAAAAAGTCGGGGATGGCCGGAGAACACGTTCCAGGCGTCCTCACCCCACCAACACCTCCAGATCACATCTACAGGTTACCAGGAACACAACCATGCAATCAATTCATCCTAACAATCCCTGAGTTGGCCGGAATTTGGCCGTGAAATTTTCCAGTTTCCGGCGAACATCGAAAAACTTCAAAACACAACTCCCTTCTCTACAGACCTCGTTGGTTCATGAAACTTATACGACTAGATTGCAAATTTCACAGAGAACACAACCCACTATAACACAACATCAATCTATCACAGAATAAGAAACCCCCAAATTTCAATTAAAAACATTCATACGGGTTATAAACTCTAATTTAAAATTCAAAAATCAAACTCAAATTTGAACATGTTATTGAACTCCAAATCAGACGTATGACATATGAAAATCATCAGGAAAACAAGCTCTACAACATGCAATCATCAAATCATACAAACAATCATCCGAATAAAAATTCATATTTTTAATAAAATAAATTCGAAAATAAATAAATTTTTAGAAAAAAAACCTTGATTTCTGCAGGTGTATGGATTACAGAATCTGGTAGAGCTCTTTAAGTCCTTCAGATTGGTTACTCGAGCTTTCCAAACCGAATTCAATAACACCTCCAAATGCTTGTTTGATTCTTAGAACAGTTTTAGGAAATTAGGGTTTTTCTCTGAAAATTATATAATTATCTGTCTACAATTGATTTTGATATGAAATAAAATACGGTAAAAGGCTATTTATAATTACGGAAAATTAGTATCCCGTTGGATCATTCCGGATATAAAACGGTACGTTTATTTGTAAAAACTGATCCAAACGGTATCGGTTTTCGGGATAATTATCCAAATCAGTACAATTTGTACTGCGGTCTTGGTCTCAGCGCCTGGTTACACGTATTCCGAAGTGATAATTGTGATAGTTTAATAAAAAGCTCCCGTTTATCGAAAATACGGGTTTTATTGATTTACCGAAACGAATATTGTATCGAAAATGTTGCGCCGGGACCCGCGCAGGACAAACCGTACGCCGGATCGAAAAAGTCGAAACATGGAAAATGATCAGAATATTACAATTAGGTTAGGAAGGAGTTCTCGAAAGAGTTTCGGGTTCCAAAAACGTAACAACGGTTGACGTCGGTTGGTTCCCGTTTTTATAAAATAGATTTTAATTACCCGGAAAAAGATTTTAGAAATTTCAGATGATTCTTATAAATCCATAAACCAACATAAAAATAATTAGGAAGATATGACAATTATCTATATTTTATTTTGGACATATAAAAATTAAAATACTCAATTAATATTATTTTTGAATATTCAAGTACAGATAACACTTTAACAATTAACTCACAGAATAGATATTGAACACACATAATAATTATATAATAGCAAAAATAATTACACGATATATCCTGGATATTACATCCTTCCCCCCTTAAAAGGATTCTGTACTCAGAATCTCCTAAGAAAACAAATGAGGGTACTTTTCTCTCATATCACTTTCTAACTCCCAGGTTGACTCTTCAACCTTTGGGTTTCTCCATAATACTCTTACTAACTTTACCACTTTATTTCTCAATACTTTCTCTCTCTCTTCTAGAACTTCTACCGGGCTCTCTATATATGACAAATCTGCTTGAAGTTCTATTGGCTCATATTCTATTACATGCCTGGAGTCTAGATTATATTTATTAAGCATTGATATGTGAAAAACATTGTGAATGTGCTCCATGTGCGGAGGTAACGTTAACTCGTAAGCTACTTTGCCAATACGCTTTAGGATTTCAAAAGGTCCGACATATCTTGGGTTTAGCTTCCCTTTCTTCCCAAACCTCGTCAGTCCTTTCCACGGTAATACTTTCAATAATACCAAGCTTCCTTCTACAAATTCCATGTCTTTTCTTGACTGGTCTGCATATTTCCTCTGACGATCTTGTGCGGCTATTAATCTTTTCTGGATAATTTCAACAACTTCCTTTGTCTGCTGCACCAATTCGGGTCCGAGTATTTTGCGTTCTCCTACTTCGTCCCAATATACTGGAGATCTACATTTGCATCCATAAAGGGCTTCATAAGGTGGCATCCCAATGCTGGCATGATAACTGTTGTTATAGGCAAACTCTACCAAGGGTAAATGCTCGTCCCAACTTCCTTTGAAATCAATAGCACAAACACGTAGCATGTCCTCGATTGTCTGGATCGTTCTTTCACTTTGGCCATCCGTTTGGGGGTGATAGGCCGTACTCATATTCAATCTTTTTCCCAAACATTCTTGAAAACTCTTCCAAAATCTTGAATTAAATCTTGGATCTCGATCAGATACAATAGACACTGGAACTCCATGACGAACTACGATCTCTTTCAAGTACATATGAACTAACTTGTCATGCGAAAATCGTTCATTTATAGGCAGAAAATGAGCTGACTTGGTAAGTCTATCTACTATAACCCAAATGGCATCATGATTAGCCCTTGTCCTTGGTAATCCAACTATGAAATTCATGGTAATATGTTCCCACTTCCACTCTGGAATCTCCAATGGCTGTAGCAATCCGCTTGGTCTCTGATGCTCTGCTTTAACTCTCTGACAGGTATAGCATTTGCTAACCCATTCCGCAATTTCCCTCTTCATATCTGGCCACCAATAATTCTTCTTTAAATCTCTGTACATTTTGGTACTCCCTGGATGGATGGAATATCTTGAACTATGTGCCTCTTGTAAAATTTCATTTTTCAGCTCCGTTACTGGTGGAATCCAAATTCTTGAAGAAAACCTAAGAATACCTTGATCATCTTGTTGCGTGCATAATTCCTCACCTACCAAACTATTTATATCTTGATCCATTACCTCTTTCTGGCATTTCTTTATTTTCTCCAATAACTCCGGTTGGAAAATCATACTGTACACTTTTGCTTCCTTAGGCTCGTAAATTCTAATCTCCAATTCCAATTTTTGAAATTCTTTATATATCTCTTCAGGTATGGATAACACATTTAACCTTTCCTTCCGACTTAACGCATCTGCTACGACGTTCGCCTTACCGGGATGATAATTAATCGAGCAATCATAATCCTTGATCAATCTAACCATCTCCTTTGTCTCATATTAAGTTTCTTCTGGGTAAATATATATTTCAAACTTTTGTGATCCTTGAAAATCTCACACTTTTCTCCATACAAATAATGTCTCCAAATCTTCAAAGCGAAAACTATAGCTGCTAACTCCAAATCATGAGTAGGGTACTTCCGTTCGTGTGGTTTCAATTGCCTTGACGCATATGCAATCACCTTGTCATGCTGCATAAGAACACATCCTAATCCTTTGTAAGAAGCATCGCTATAAATTACGAAATTCCCTTGATCGTCTGGAAGTGACAAAACAGGTGTCGTGATTAATCTCCGCTTCAATTCCTGAAAACTTTCTTTGCACTTGTCATTCCATATAAACTTTTCATTCTTTCGTGTAAGCTTTGTCAATGGTGTTGCAATTCTTGAAAAATTCTGAACGAATCGTCGATAATATCCTGCCAATCCCAAGAAACTTCTTACCTCAGTGGGTGTTCTCGGTGTTTCCCAATTCGTAATTGCCTCGATCTTTGCCGGGTCCACTTTGATCCCTTCATTACTGACTATGTGTCCTAAGAACTGAACTTCCTGTAGCCAAAACTCACACTTCGACAATTTAGCATATAACTTCTTTTTCCTAAAAATCTCCAAAGCTGTCCTTAAATGTTCCGCATGATCCTCCTCCGTCTTTGAATAGATCAAAATATCGTCTATAAATACTATAACGAACTTGTCCAAATATTCCTTGAAAATTTTGTTCATCAGGTCCATAAACGCTGCTGTGGCGTTGGTCAATCCAAAAGACATTACTAGAAATTCATAATGTCCATACCTTGTTCTGAAAGCTGTCTTTGGTATATCTTCTGGTTTGATTTTCAGTTGATGATATCCCGATCTTAAATCGATTTTGGAGAAATACTTGGCTCCCTTCAATTGGTCAAACAAATCATCAATTCTGGGTAACGGATACTTATTCTTGATTGTCAACTTGTTGAGCTCCCTATAGTCGATGCACAGTCTCATGCTTCCATCCTTCTTCTTGACAAATAATACCGGTGCACCCCACGGGGATACGCTGGGTCTGATTACTCCTTTTTCTAACAGTTCTTATAATTGCTTTGCTAACTCTTTCATCTCAACGGGCGTCATTCTATACGGGGTCTTAGATACTGGTTCGGTTCCAGGTGCTAAGTCGATTGCAAATTCAATTTCTCTATCTGGAGGAAGTCTTGATAACTCATCGGGAAACACGTCTGGAAATTCATTCACAACTGGAATATCTTCAAGTTTTGCTGGCTCCTGACTTCTGTCGATCACATATGCTACGAAATGCTCACATCCTTGTCGTAGTAACTTCTTGGCTTGAATCATCGTTAAGAACTTCTTTACCTGCTTCTGTCCCTTGAACGTTACTATTCTTTCGTCTGGCGTTTTCACCATTACTTTCTTATTTCGACAATCTATCTGAGCATCATGCTTAGATAACCAATCCATTCCTAATATAACGTCAAATTCTCCTAACTTAAACGGTATCAAATCTACACAAAACTTACTACCAGAAATCTCAATCTCACAATTCCCACAAACTTGGTTAACAGTTACACGTTCTTGATTTGCTAATTCCACGGTCATTATTTTATTTAAATACCCAACTGGACAATTTAACTTACTAACAAAATCTTGTGAAACAAATGATCGAGTTGCTCCCGAATCTATTAACACTTTGGCACATAAAGAATTCACATTAAGCGTACCTGCCACGACATCCGTATCCTGGATCGCATCCTTCACCGACATGTCAAAAACTCTAGCCCTCGGAGTCTCATTCACTGTTGGGGTAGATCCCATAATCCTCAATGCATTACTGACTGGGGCTGGTGTCTTGCAATCCGTGGCCATATGTCCTGGCTTTCCATATTTGAAGCATGTAAATCCAATGGCTGGAACCTTCACTGCTGGATTCCGGATAGGCTGATCCTTATTTGCTGGCTCTCTTGCTGGCTGATTTCGGCACTCCCTCGAGTAGTGCCCTTTCTGGTTGCATTTAAAACATATCACATTCAACTTGTTACAAACTCCTCCATGCTTCTTTCCACATACTTGACAATCTGGAAAAGTTAATATCAACTGATTCGGCTGATTCACATTAGCTGGACGATTACCCTGGCCTCCGTCTCCTGTATTTTGTCTCCTGAAATTAAAATTTCTCCCTGGCTGAAACTTGCCCTTCTTAAAATTTGGAAACATCCCTGTTTGTGACTGACCCTCACTTCCCTCAACTTTCCTTTTCTTGCTTTCCTTTTCTTTCTGGAATATCTCACTCTCTGTCTCTGCGATCATAGCTTTCTGTACGACCCCGGCATAGGTATCCAATTCAAAAATAGCTACCTTCCCTCTAATCCATGGCTTCAAGCCTTGCTGGAATCTCTTAGCTTTCTTTCTATCAGTATCAACATACGACGGCACGTACCTTGACAATTCCTCAAACTTCCCTTCATAATCTGTTACCGACATGTTTCCTTGCTTTAATTCTTAAAACTTTAGCTCTATTTGATCCTGAACAAACTGAGGAAAATACTTTTCTAAAAATAATTCCTTAAACCTTTCCCAAGTAATAACATCTGTGCTTTCCAATGTCTTCACCATTTCCCACCAATAGGTGGCCTCATTCTTCAGATAGTAACTTGCAAATTCAACCTTCTGCTCCTCTTTCACTTTTACCAAGGCAAATGCCTTCTCTATTTCCTTTAACCACATATTTGCTTCAATTGGCTCTAAGGAACCCTTGAATTCTGGTGGGTTTACTGCCTGAAAAGTTTTGAAAGTTACCTGGGGATTGGTCTGTCTTTGCTATTGTTGTGCCAGGTGAACTGTTTGTTGGGCCAAGATTTGAAGAATCTGGGCTATTGCTGGGTCCATGGGTCCTGGGTTCACATTCTGGTTTGTATCATCTTGGTTGTTATTGTTGTTGTTGGTTTCTTCATTCTGGGTGTTGGTGCGGGTATTTCTTCTGGGAGGCATTTTCTGTAAAGAATCAATCAATTTATTTAGCTTTTGAATCAAATCTTTGTATAAAAGAAAGGTTTTGTAAAACAGGAATATCTCTTTTTGAAAACAGTTGTAACTAAGTAAATTGCATGCTTCTTTACAAAATATAAACAGTTATGGAAAACAGGGTACATGGTATCACAGGGTATACTGGTGCAATAAATAAGGTAAAGTAAAACAGGTGCGATAAAGTAAATGACAGTGTTGGAAAGGAAAAAGGTACTGATATATAGATCAAAAGTTTTAGGTAGTACAAGCGTAAAGACGCTTCGAAAGTAAAAGCAAAAAGGGTACAACCACCTACTCACTAGTCAGCATCGCTAGTCTATAAATACAACTCAAAAGTCTACTGATACACACTACACACTACTGTACATACTACATAACCATAATAACACTGCTCAGCATCTCCATCTCAGAATCTCTGGCTCATGGCGAATCTGGACCTCCTATCTCCTCAAGCTCCTCTAGAACCCACTTAGCCCACTCCACTAGGAAATCAGGGGTGATGTCCTTATGTGTAGCCTCAGCAGTCCTCACAGCAGCTGCTCTACGAAACACCTGGAGCCTCTCCCTAAGTCGCCTCTCACCACTCCCCATCTCTCTGGTACGCATGATATGCAATAACTCCTGGATCTGACCCTGTAGGAATCGCTGCTCCATAAGGCAAGCCTCAAACTGATGATATGGGACAGGATAGGAAGAGAACTGGAAAGGTACTCCTGTGACTGAATGACTAGTAAAGCCTGAATCAGCAGGTGGGGGTCCTCTGACAGGTGGCCTCATGCCTGGAGGTGGAATGGCCTGCAATGGTACGGGCTGCAACACCGGTGGAGGTAGAATAGCCAATGCTGGTGGAATAACAGGACGTGGATCCGATGCTGGTGCTCCAACTGAAGGCTCTGAGTGATCAGCTGATACGGGAATAAAAGAGTCGGCCATCTCTGCTATCTGATATCATATCGTAATATAAGAATCTCGTACCACGACGCAAACTATACTAATACCGGTTATACCATAACACTCAACCTCTCGACGTTCTATCATCCTATACCTTAATTCTAATCATATCCCTCTACCCATTCCCATCAACCTAGGCTTGTGTCAGTGACTTATAACCTGTAGCTCTGATACCAAACCTGTGGCGCCCTCCAAACCCGGGTCAGAAGTTTGGGGTCCACACACACACCTTAATTATAACCTGCTTATAACAATAATAAAGATAATAATAATATATGCAGTGACCCTACTTACCAACCACCACGGACCGCAACAGGTTAAAGTATGCACACAAGCCAAACACACTAATATATTACAAACCGTTCAAATCGCATCTATTTCAAACTCAAACTGAGTATTAAACATTATTACAAACTTTTACAAACTTAAATTATCCCAAAAGAAGCCTACTAGCTCAGCTTTCTCAACCTGAACCCCTAGCACTCGCGCTGGACTTGGGATCCTTGCTACCAACTGGTTCCTTTTTAACTGGAAAGAATATAAATAACATCGCACAAATGAGCTAACTAGCTCAGCAAGTCACAATGACAAAACTGAGAATAATGATCATCAGGTGAATATGATTATGATATCAAGTGAACATTGGATTATGATTTAGAATTGGATATTATACTTATAATTTAAAAACCAAGGTTAGGCTGCTGATCAGTCACGCACTAACCCCGAGCAAGGCACACAACATTGCTCTAACTACTGGATCCAAGGCACACATTGGCCTAACTTGACCATTATATGGTCTGACCACGAATCTGGTCCACAATTTTATAAAAACAATCCAATTCTAACATAATAACAGAATATGCAATAATAAACAATAACCGAAATTATTAACAACAATAAATGTTTAACAATGAAAGGGTTTCAATCCTTGTAAGGATCAATAAGGCAATTTAAAAGCTTGGATGCTGGGTAATGAAAGAATTAGATAACAAAGGAATCAACATTTCAGGGTTTCAAAGATTTGGGCTTTCAAAGCATAGGATACAATGATTGAATGTACAAGTAATTCAGTTCAGTGTTTGGGATTTTGTTTTCATGTATTTGTGGAATAATATCGTATACTTGAGATTTGTGTTTAGGTATACAACAATAAATGGTCTAGAAAGAATAAGGTTTATGGCTCAAGAACAATAACTGGAATCAGAGTTTAGGTTTCAGTGCTTCAAAGCACTTGCAATATCAATCTGACTATCAAATACTACAATATCTCAAAAAAGTTCAGAACACTTGCCTGATATTAGCTTACTACACTGCACTCGTTTCCAATCACAAGCGTCTTACTCCTCAACTATATGTTTCCCTTTCCTACGTCTTGCCTCTTCTGCTCATATATCATAAGCATCTATCAATAATTTACTCATGGAATTCTATTCAACACATACTTCTATCTACCCTTCGTTTTACCCAAATCCGATTAACAGATGGAAAGTTATGCAATAATCAAGTAAACACCGAATATATAGACAGATAGTCAATTAACAAGTCACATATAGCACATAATACATCACGTAATCAATGATATATTATTTATAAAGAAGTCTCGGGTCATAAATAGGCTTTCTGGTATTTAAAATGATTTTTAAAACATTTTTCGGAATTAAAACGGGTCGTTGGATCAATTTTGGGTTAATAAACAGGGTTCGGTTGGCCAATTCCGGCTCCAAAATAATTTTAGAATAATTATCGAGCCTTGGAAATAATTTAGAATAATATTTTAAAGCTCGAAACTATTTTTCAGAATTTCTAAATCATTTTTAAATAATTAAATCTAATTAAATAATTAATTAATAATTAATTAATAATTAATTAAATTAATTAATCAATTAATTTTCAAATTAATTGACCAATTAATCAATTAGAAATTAACTGAAATTAATTAACTAATTAATTTAAATTTATTTGTGAATTAAAAGTAATTTTCAGAATTAAAATAATAATTTTTAGAATTTTCAGAAATTAAAAATGAATTTTTATAATAAAAATAAATAGGAAATATGATTTTTAAACATTTTTAAAACAGAAATCCAATTTTTGCAAAGTCTGAAAACTACAGGGACCAAACTGCATCGTTTTCAAAACTGCAGGGACCAAACTGCAATTTTGCAGTCCGGTCGCCGGAAAAAGTCGGGGATGGCCGGAGAACACGTTCCCGGCGTCCTCACCCCACCAACACCTCCAGATCACATTTACAGGTTACCGGGAACACAACCATGCAATCAATTCATCCTAACAATCCCTGAGTTGGCCGGAATTTGGCCGTGAAATTTTCCAGTTTCCGGCGAACATCGGAAAACTTCAAAACACAACTCCCTTCTCTACAGACCTCGTTGGTTCATGAAACTTATACGACTAGATTGCAAATTTCACAGAGAACACAACCCACTATAACACAACATAAATCTATCACAGAATAAGAAACCCCCAAATTTCAATTAAAAACATTCATACGGGTTATAAACCCTAATTTTAAAATTAGAAAATCAAACTCAAATTTGAACATGTTATTGAACTCCAAATCAGACGTATGACATATGAAAATCATCAGGAAAACAAGCTCTACAACATGCAATCATCAAATCATACAAACAATCATCTGAACAAAAATTCATATATTTAATAAAATAAATTCGAAAATAAATAAATTTTTAGAAAAATAACTTTGATTTCTGCAGGTGTATGGATTACAGAATCTGGTAGAGCTCTTCAAGACCTTCAGATTGGTTACTCGAGCTTTCCAAACCGAATTCAATAACACCTCCAAATGCTTGTTTGATTTTTAGAACAGTTTTAGGAAATTAGGGTTTTTCTCTGAAAATTATATAATTATCTGTCTGCAATTGATTTTGATACGAAATAAAATACGGTAAAAGGCTATTTATAATTACGGAAAATTAGTATCCCGTTGGATCATTCCGGATATAAAACGGTACGTTTATTTGTAAAAACTGATCCAAACGGTATCGGTTTTCGGGATAATTATCCAAATCAGTACAATTTGTACTGCGGTCTTGGTCTCAGCGCCTGGTTACACGTATTACGAAGTGATAATTGTGATAGTTTAATAAAAAGCTCCCGTTTATCGAAAATACGGGTTTTATTGATTTACCGAAATGAATATTGTATCGAAAATGTTGCGCCGGGACCCGCGCAGGACAAACCGTACGCCGGATCGAAAAAGTCGAAACATGGAAAATGCTCAAATATTACAATTAGGTTAGGAAGGAGTTCTCGAAAGAGTTTCGGGTTCTAAAAACGTAACAACGGTTGACGTCGGTTGGTTCCCGTTTTTATAAAATAGATTTTAATTACCCGAAAAAAGATTTTAGAAATTTCAGATGATTCTTATAAATCCATAAACCAACATAAAAATAATTAGGAAGATATGACAATTATCTATATTTTATTTTGGACATATAAAAATTAAAATACTCAATTAATATTATTTTTGAATATTCAAGTACAAATAACACTTTAACAATTAACTCACAGAATAGATACTGAACACACATAATAATTATATAATAGCAAAAATAATTACACGATATATCCCGGATATTACAGTTGCCATTTTGAGGACGCTCAAAATTGGTTGCTATGTGAATAAGGATTGTCAGTTTAAGGACGCTTAAACTCGGTAATGATGCAAACTGAAATTGCTGGTTTTTGGGACGCTAAAAGCTGGTAATATCAATAACAAGTGAAGCCTTAAGTAATAACTAGTAAAGTTATTTCATAAATGTGAAATATGTCAATATGAGATGTCAACCTGATTCAAAATCAGAGAATTGACAAGTGTGCATGTATTATTTACACATGATATGCAAGTCATAATTGATTGCATGTGAGTGATCTGATCATTACGAGAAGTAATGACAAGAGTATCATCTCTGAAAATTTTGATGAGATTGAAAAGTTTTGATTTGAAGATTACAATCTTCGTGACTTTAAAAGTTTTAGATGATACATGTCACATGTTGGTGATGTGAATTTTGAAGAGATCAACGAAGCTAAAGTTGTCATAGCTAGAATGGATTTATATTTATACAAGCGTAGATGAACAAGGATCTCTCAAGAAGGATTGCAAGTCTGTTGTACTTTTTAAAACTGTACAAAATTTGACATAGGCTACACAGTTGGTAAGCTGGGTAGATGCACGAGTACAATGAAAATTGGTCACTTGGAAGTGATTGCAATGAGATTTAAGGTGTATGATATGTGCTCGTGAGCTTGGACTGCAATACGGAAGATATCCAATTGTACTATGTGAATATAGTATGTAAATTAGATATTTGACTTTAAGAACTTAAAAGTCATTCGAGAATATATTTCACACTTAGCAGCCGTGTCATGGAAATCCTAAACTTAGCTCGATTCATGATGGAATACGAGTCTGGTGCATAAAATAAATGTAGTTAAAAGGCTGAGTAGCCACTTTGTAAGGATATTTCTAAATGACAAGGAAAATGTGTCTTCAATATGCATATATCGTGTAATCAATATGCAAATTGGGAGATCACATTATTGTGTATGAAATGGTATGTCTCACATCTATGATGAGGACATAATACCATTAAACAACTATTCTCAACGAGAATTATCATGATTGACTATGTAAAGTCAAATGATAATGTTTGGATCCACTAACTAGATGGTTAAACTGAGTTGAATCTGTTTAAGCCAGGGGAATCTAGTTAGACCGAGAGATAGTTGTCAAATCATCGAGAGGAATGAGCCTTGCCTATTGCTTAATGACGTCATGGTGCACACCCAACCTTGCTGACTAGAGATCCCAAGAACTTGGTTCAATGGGACAACTAAATCATGATGACCAAATCACTGTGGGGGTAACCCCTGGCCTATTTCTATGATGATGAAACAGTGAGACCCGTAAGGTACGAGGTTAAGCTTTATGCTTTTAATGATCTTTGACGAATACAAGGATTTCAAGTTTGAATACATAATATTCGGTTGAGTAAACGCGGGTTACTCTATAAGATAAAGATCACATATGTAAGAGATAAGTATGGCCGCTTCAAAGGAGAATTGCGAGGCACGATTCTTTAGAAACTCTTGCAGAACCAGGACGATGTTCCAGGGCCAAAATGGACATAATCATGAGAACTAAATGAGTCAGGAAAGATATAATGATGAGTATGTCATCGTTTACACAAACGGTCGAACAGTTCAAGGACATCGCGTCATACTGTCTACCAGTAAAGTCGATATACTTATTCGAGCGAAGGTTCAAGGAGCATTCTCTACCTATCGTATGTTATATCTGACCGCCGGAACTATCACCAAGTCAAGCTCCGCGTCTGTCTGTCTATGTGGTGCGTGCTACCGGACCATCAATCTTATTTGTGGGGGATTGTTGGACAAACTTAGTATTTTAGACTAAGTTGTGAATCATTTTGAGACTCTATATGAGTGAGACACATTATGTGTTAGTGGTGTGTATTTATTGGAACGTATTCTCCTCTTCGAGGGGATTCCAATGCATATTTACACGCTCAAAATGAGTAAAAGGTGAATGAAAACTGATGTTCCAAAGTTTTACCTTTTAATATGAAAAATGGTTTTGTACCACATCGAGACTAGCACAAACCTATTTCTTAGTTTTTCTTATAAATACCATGTACCACATCGAAAAGAAAAACAAGTCATTTCAAGCCTCTCTTTATAAATAGAGTCTCTTTAGTCTTAAATTTTTCCAATATTCCGGTGATAGTTCTCGGGTTAGTTCAAGTTCGCTAAGAATATATTCGATTGATCGATTATACTAGTATCTCGTTTTATTCTGGGAAGCAGGTCGCTAAACACGGATGGTGCGGGGCGAAACTGCTTTAAAGAGACAGTTTTCTGGACTCGAGATTAAATCTAATCTCTGTTTGTTTTCTTAAACTCTTCTCTTAATTTAATTGTTAATTCTTATATACTTATGTGATTTAAAAATTAGCAATATTCTTGTGAATTAGTTTTATATTCAATATATATATATAATATTTTTATCGTACAAGATTGATAACAATGGTCACCTTGAATGACCCGTTTATGTTTCCAACTACATGCATCAATCCACTGTCCTCATTCATCTACTAACCAACAACCCTCAAACTTCAATCGACAATCCACCCAATTTTAATCTTAAAGGTTGACTTATTACTTACATTTCGATATTTACAAACACAAACCATAGGATCGTATACATTTCCGATGTCCATTTCATAAAAACCCTTATCTTTACCCCATACATTTCAAATGTAGTACTCTAAATCAAATTCATGTATACAACAAACCCAATTACGATGCCAAATCTTAGAATATATCAAGAATTTCAACGATCTGACGGTTACAAAGAGGACACGTCCCTCGATTCAACCACAGCTCCCTCGAACACACCCTACAAAATGTATGTCCACATGGTATAAACGCTGATCCTTTCTTCCTTCCCATGCACACGCAGCACACTGAATCATTCCCTGTGGACCCCACTGCAGATTTCTCTTCCTCTTCCTCGCCGTCTCCGCCGTCCGTTTCTTCCAACAGTCTCATCAACGACACCCTCAACGGCGTCTCGTCGGGTCGGGTCGGACTCAACCCCGACCCGTCTTCACCCTCATCATCCGCCCGGAATTGCCGTTCTGCTGCCAATGCATCAGCTAAATTCATCCCGGAAACAACCGGGGCTACACTCTCGCAACCCGGATCCGAATCGGGAACCGGGTCATCCCGACCCGATTCAACTTCAGTTTGCTGCTGTGCTTGGTTATGTATCAAGGGTGGGCCCGAATTAAAATCATAGGAACGATCATCGTCTTCCATTACACTTATGTCGGAATCTCGTACAGTCCAGTTGGCCCCACAACAGCCTATTCCTTTAAATCCCAGCCGTTGAGCAAGTGACTTGCGTCTCTCCATTCGATCAACACCGTCCATTCTCTCTTTCAAGAATTCAAGAATTGTTTTGGCTTCTTCTCTTCCCTGCAATCCCAAACTCAAACCCAAAAGTTCACCAAACTGACTCATTTTCCACACACAGCTCACAACCAGAACTAAATGTGTACAATACAAATGTGTGTGTGTGTTACATGATAAACAAATGGTACATGCAAGAACGGAAATCAAACATAATCAGTACATCCCGCTCACTCGTAGAATAAAAAGAAGGCAATAAAAAGTGACAAGGAAAATGGAGTTAAAAGGATGACTTACAAATACAAGAGAAACGGAAGGAGGAATAAAAAGGAGGAGGTTGCAGAAGCATTCAAGTCATGTGAAGCTCATTAAGAAAGGCACCGTCAATAGACACTTAAGTTTCATCACACAAAAAAAGTGTGGGGGGAAAAATGAATAAAAAGGGCGTGAGTTTATTGACAGCTCCGCCAGCAGGGCAGGAAGATGTTAAAGTTTGACAAACTTGGAACTAGTAGTGAACAGAAGAAGAAGAATGTGTTGGTATAAGAAGCCAACAGATGGAGATAAATGACGACTTGCGAGCTTCAATTATTTATTCATGTTTGTTTTGACTGGGTGCCGTCCAGTTCATTTTTAGAAACGCATTTGTTTACGTAACAAGAAAAAACCGATGTGTACCAATTTTGGAGTTTATAAAACTGTTCTACCATTACGTTTAAGATGTTTGACTCAAATTTTCGAATTGGAGTTTGGATTCGACTTCTTTCATATGACACATTGATTATCTTAGTCGGTAGATTTTGGTTCTTTTATTCTCGTTAAAAATAATATTCTCGCTTCTTGGGTATATATAAATTTTTATTTCAGTTAAAATCAATTAATTAACCATAAAATATTTGTTTGAGTGCGCTTATAATTATATATTAAGCCCTCCTTTTGTTTTCAAGTTTCAGAGTTTTGTGATAATGTGACATATCTTAGAATGTAGTTACACTATTTACAACTTCCAGAGATTTGTGTATGTGCGCATATATATATGTCATATTTTAGAATGTAGTTATACTATTTACTATTTCCCGTACACTAGAAATTTGTGTATATATATATTTGTATGTATATAAAGAAAAAATATAGAATATAAATTAACAATTCAATTCCTTTTATATTTTTTTAGAAATAAAATATCATAAAAATTAATTGGATTATCATTTTTGTAAAAAAATAATTTAATTTTGTTATATAAATATAAATTTGAAATGTCCAGTAACAGAGAATATACCTTGTTTATACGGTAACTCGGAGAAATCACGTCTGACTGAAGTTATATAGTTTACAGGTTAACAAGTCCAACAACATTCTAGTAGTTTCTTTATTAATAATATAAAATATTGGTTCTTAGTAATTTAAGATATAATTTTGTATTTTAACTTCAACAATATGATTCTTATACTCCTTCATTATTTTATTTTTATAAAATCGAACTTGCATTAGATATTAGAATCCAGCTCCAAGGAGCGAACAGGGAAATTAGGAGGAGTGACAAACCACTCTCTTATGTCTGTCATAGAATAATCAGCATGTGCTAGGCCATGGGCTACACTATTCGTAGAACGAAATGCAAAAGTAAATAGCATTTGATTTATGTGCTTACTTAAACCAATACAATCGATCACAATGGTATCAAACAATGAGCTCCCTGGACTTCCATTGCAACTGGAAGCTAAGGCGTAGCAATCTGTTTGAAACTCACAATGCATATATCCTCGATTAATCACCCAAGAGAGTGCTTCCTTAAGAGCTAAGGCTTCAGCTTCACGAGGACTCCATTCTCCTGGTAACTTCATTACACGAGCTGCAACAAAAGCTCCCTGATCATCTCTGATTATTGCTGCAACTCTAATCCCACCCATCATAAACACCGCTGCATCCACATTTATCTTAACCCACCCAGTTGACGGCTTCGACCAGACCCTATCCCCAACCTTTCCTCCAATCTTCATGTTCTCTTCTCTTGCCTGTGCTTCTGTCCATTCTCGAAGTAAACAATTGGTTGTGTTTCTTACACCAAAGATAGAGCCATGTGCATGATCCTAAACCCGTTTGTTTCGACGATGCCATAAACTTCAGCATAACATCGTCACTTCTAAGCACTGGTCTTTAGAACCCTGGTGAAACACACGATCAAACACTTTTTTTGGATTTTCCTGTTCTGTACATTGCACCAAAGATTGTAACCCCACTGCACGCCACATAGTCAGAGCAAAATCACAAAGAAATATAGCATGTAAATTCGTTTCAACTGCAGAATGGCACCATGGACATGTAGGATTCACATCAACATATCTGTTATAAAATGCTGCATTAGTAGGTAAGCATTCCTTACACAACCTCCATAATACGTGTGTCACCTTTCGAGGTAATTTCATAGCCCGTATTTTTTTTCCACAGCCGTTTATAATCGTCAGCAGATTCCCCTTGCAGAAATATATAACAACTTTTTACATTAAACACTTCCTTGTCTTCCAATAACCAATACCACGAGTCATGTGATACATGTCTGGACAGAGGTATGCGTTGAATCTTCTCACAATCTCCTGCTTGAAATAAGTCGTTAATGACTTCCAAATCCCACCCATTACCCTCATTTGTCATCAAGTAACAAACCTTAATGTTCTTCAATTGGTCATAAACATCTGTTCGAATATAACCATTGGATACATCTGGTAACCACGGGTCATGCCACACCAACGTGTTCTCCCCATTTTCAATTCTTCGACGAGCTCCACGTTTTAGCACCTCCAAAGCTGCAATAATTCCCCTCCATACATAGCTAGGATTATTTCCTAAATCAGCGTTTAAAAGATCATCTTGAGGATAGTACTTAGCCTTCATGACCGCACTAACTAATGGATTCACTTCCGATAGAAGTCTACAACCTTGTTTAGCTAGCATTGCAGTATTAAACTTCTTCAACTCCTTTAATCCCAGTCCTCCAAACTCCTTTGGCACACACAATTTTTTCCATGTAATCCACTTGACACCCCTGCCTGTAGCATTACTCCATAAGAACGCATTCATTTTTCGTTCTATCTCATCACATATCCACTACACCATATATGACCTCTAGCAACACCACAGAAAAAGTGTAAAAATGGCCAAAAAATGTTACCTAAAGCAAAAAATTGGGCTATGATTACACTTTTTGAAAATTTCGTGGTGTTGGATTTGCTCATGCTACAATAGGGGTCTATGGTAACAGATTTTGAACCTTTTGTAACATAGCTTAAAATATAACAATAGACTCCCTATGGTTACACTTTCAGTATCTATGGTTACAAAAAGTAGGTGTAACCATAGTTCTATTGTAACACCCATAAAGATATAGTAACATCAAAAAATATGTTACAACATAATCTTTCGCAACCATAGTTCTATTGTAACACCCATAAAGATATAGTAACATCAAAAAATATGTTACAATAAACTCTTTCGCAACATCATATTTTCTATTGTAACACCTGATGATAAAATAATTCAATCTTTTGGTAACATTTTTATATCTTTTTATAATATTTCTTTTTTAACACTTCTATATTTATAGTAATATTTTTTTTATGTTTTTACCAACATAAAAATATCTACTAATTACACTTATAACATTAAAAACTTAAATACATATTTAACTTAAGAACTCAAATCCAAAGTTAAAATACAATACAACAATACAAAGTTTTAAGTCAACTAAAATAAACAAAGTTTACAAATTCATCCAAAAATCACAACTTTTGAACACATTTCTAATTGAACAAAAATAATCTCAAGTTATAACATCAAATTTATCTTCCAACCAGTTTCTGCCTTGTGACAAACATTTCATGGGCTTTTGCTTGTGATTTCTGCAGCTCCACTATGAGGGGCTCAACTGATTTGAGGCCAACTTCCATCATTGTGATTTTTTCTTTAAGACTCCTTGCTTGATGTTCTATTCTATATCTCCCATATGGAAATGCAACATCTGCAGCTCAAAATCCACCTGTACCTGCATTACAGCAAAATTGGTCTCTGGGCATGATGTACTGCGAATCAATCGATAACTTATGCCCAAACAAATATGTCCTAAAACCTTTTATCTATCTTCAGACATGATAATCCTTGATAACCTTTGCAAGTCAATTAGCATTCATATTAAGTTGTGTTTTTCCCACCTAGTTTCAAAGTTCATGTCTTCTAATATTTCAAGGACCAAAGTGCAGCTCACAGTTGCCCTGTTAGATCTCCTCGACTCACTCACAGCTGCCCTGTAAGCTTCACCATTTTGGCTAATCATCAGTACGACATAAATTTCATGAAAATTTACGAAGATTTGTGATTACATTTTTTGCATTATCTGATAAGTTTGATTCTATTAATTTGAAGTATATAGAAAAAAAAAGCTATCAAAATAATGAATCACTAAGGACAGATACAGTAATTATTTAAATATGTTGTTAAGAAAGACATACAGTCTGGGCAAGTGCGCGCACATATGCAGTGCGCGCACATATGCAAATCTTGAATCTTTATTTTTGTAACCTAAATATAAATTGGTTTAGCAAGCTCAATATCAAGTTTGGAATCACTGTTCCATGCTCTCTCATACTAGCCAAGAATGTTAATATCGTAACAAAGATATATAACTAACATCACTATTGTCTTGTCTTATAATATAACATCTAATTCAAGTAATTTTAAGCAACAGTCCAGTGTAAGCCATCACAACACACACACACACACGGGGTTATATACTTACATTTCAAGTTTTGCATGTACAAATCATCAAATATCCCTCTTTCTCGGATTAATTGGACTTCTGTAAGTTGTACTTCACTGGAAAGACAATTATTATAATTCCACAACATAGAAGAATTAAAAGCTTTTCACTCACCATATGATTATAACTAATAATCATGATTAGCAAATTGAGAAAGCTGGAATACATGGGAATCTCTATTAAGCTCAGCCCAACAATCATCTAATATACAACAAAGCCAAATTTAAAATTATGCATACATAATTAAAAGAACAAGATAATGTCACATGTTAAGATTATATGTAATTCCAAACTCTGATTGTCTTGTCCTTACCGAGATTTACATATCTATACCCTGTTGTAGCAAGTCCAGTTGATACCATTGCATCAACTATATAACCTCCAAGAACCCTCTTAATGTTCACATAAAGGAATCAATTTCTAAAATGTATGATGTAATTCAGAAAACATAATCCATCACTTGCAACATTTCATTCTTATAAGGGTAAACTTTTGTTTTGTTCTATAGAAACTTCACTTGATCAGAAATCAGAGTATAAGGTAACAAGAACAGTTATAAAAGCAATAAATCCAGGTAAGAGGGTAATACAGTTCATATAAAAATTCAAGAATTATATTCCAAATTATTTCAAATCTAAAGTTACAAATATCATTAGAGAATAACTAACGTCATAACAGCCAAAATGAAGTCCAGTAAATCCATCAACAACCTTGTATACTTCACCTCTACATAGACTACTACAACTAAAATTCGATGAGAAATGTTGAACTAACCTTCTTGTTTCTTGCTACATCTTCTGCTTGTTTAACCCATGCCATCCCTTCATTTATAACAAGCTGCATCAAGGAACAACAATATATTGCTAATTCATGACTGACGACTTGATTTTCTTTCACCAAATCATGTTCTTATCTCTGAAGCGGATAAATCAGTGATCTGAATATCATATAACAGCAATTAAGAGTAATAAAAAGTACAATAAATGCAAAATATAAATAAATAAGCAATTGATGATATTTAAATAAACAAGTTTGCAACACTGAGTTTCAAATGCATTTCCAATCTTCTTTATTGCAACCTCTTTTGTCTCAATATATCCCTATTGGACAACCAGGGGCGGAACCAGGAATCTAACATGGGGGGGCCAAAATAAATAAAAGTAGAAAACATATCGATTTATTTGAGATGTGCATGCCTTTCTTTGATCAAATAAAAAAAATCAATGATCTCCTCGGCAGAAATGGTCTCCGCAATCTCCTTTTCAATATACACTATCAAATAATCCCTAAGAAATTCATCTTCCATTCGATTGCGAAGACTTGTTTTCATAATTTTCATAGCAGAAAATGCTTGTTCAGATGTTGCAGTAGATGCTGGAAGAGTCAAGACAAGCCTTAATAGTCTATCAACTCATGGATACATGTCAGCTTTCCCTGTGGTTACCAATCCATGACATAAATCACCAAAAGTAGACAGATTCTTCAAATCTGGATGAACCGGAACATCTAACCCATAATGTTGTAGTTCACACTGTAGATGGATTTTTTCATCTCCCAAAAAATCTTCTGGATAAAACTTTTCAGCTAACTTGTAAATGTTCTCTATGTTGAAAGACCTGTAACCATCCCTAGGATTTAGTGATGCACTTAAAATGAGAAGCTCCGTCATTTGTTCACTGAATCTATTGTTTAGCTCCTGTAATTGTTGATCTATGGCAGCTGTAAAGATTTCTACTCAGTAATGATGTTCCATTGTCACCATTTGCTTTTGTTTTCCTTGTCGACGAAGAGATTTAAGCACATCAAAGTAGGGAGCATTCATATCTGGAATCTAAATAGTATGTCATTCACAAAATGATCTCACATTTTCTAAGAGACTTTCCCAACCATCACTTCTCAATTTTTGAATCAACATCTTTGTAGTAGAAACCAGATGCATGGCATTTAAAATATCTTGAGACTTTTGTTGTAATGCTCGACAAAGTAGATCCATTGTTTACTTTCCTCGAACTGTTAAACTCCTTGACTGTAAAAGTATTCGAGCCACACCTTCCTAATGGATTTTTAGCAAAAAGAAAACAATAAAAATAATATGCTGCATCTTTTTCTGGGGAGTACTCTAACCAAGGAAATTTATCAAACCAACTCTTTTGAAATCGACGGGGATGATTTTCTGGACCAGAGAAGGGATAAACTTGCACAGGTTGATATGGGCCAAGATCAATGTATGCTCTCCTAATTAAATCTTTTTTATTTGGATGATAAGTCTCAATTTGTTTCCGCAAACCAGGATCACGTATTAACGAATTGAAATCAATAATTTCATCAGTGTTCTCAGAATCAATACCTTCATTAACAATCTCTGGATTTTGAGGATTTTGCTCGGAATTTCTGTTTATCCCACCAAAAATCAGAGGCTCAACTCCATCTCCAGTGACTTCAATTGAGGCGGCAGAAGGTTCTTCATCTTCACAAGTAGTTGTTTGCTTCTTCTTGGGTTGAAAATAGGATGTAATCTCTTTTCTCTTACTCATATTTACGGATTAGATGCAAAGGTAGAGTAGATAAAGAGAGATGATATTAGGGATTGTAATTTTGTAACTTGTATGTATAGTGTGTATTGGGGGTTTTGGGACCGGAGCAGAACAACTAAACAAGTATGTTCTGTTTTTAGACTTTAGTTTTAAGCATCTTTTTTTTGTTTCAAATTGTACTATCTTTATCTTATATGTTTATTTATTAATTATTAAGATTAATGAACAAATTCCATGATTTCCATCTAATCAATATTATTTTGAATGAAATAATTAACAAAATCAATAAAATTTTGTATAATCAATTCTCAATTTCAATTTTTTTTTTAAATCTAGGGGGACCAAAAAAAATTTTGATAGTAAATTTTAAAATTTTATATTAAAATTTTGGGGTTATTCCGCAGTTGGCGGGGACCGGGGCATATATACCTTAATTCCTCCCCTGTGGACAACTAACAAATATCCTAATGCATATATAATGCATATATACTCTTTTAGTTAAGGAATACAAGTTCAAGTTTTACTTTTTGGGGCTCTACTTGGCCTCAAATTCCAAGTTTTAAGATGCAATTGACATCTCACAGCAATAAATTATGTAACAAATAGTACTTTGTGGTGGTTTTAAATACTGATGTTTGAAAAAGTTAAATGACTAGCCATAACTTTAGGCTTTGGAGTAGGTTCAAACAGGAAAATTAAAGGTCAAAACTGATCATATAGTTAAACTGGGTGAGCATATATACATTATCGAAGATACCAACAGAAAAAGAAACAATCAAATAATAGCTAATAATTATACAAAAAAATGCATATGTTATATCACGGATCTTTAGACAAAAAGGAGATTATACATCATCTTCAACAAGCCAAATATGCATAAAGATAGTCAATAAAAGTAAAAGTATTATGATGTTCCTGGAAAAGAGAGAAGAGAAGGACACTAAACCTGGGGCATGACTTCAGCTTCAGCGAAAGAAACGTAGTCTGATATCGCCTGGATAAAATACAAAGCAGCCTCAGCAGGACGCCAATCACTACTTTCAACGTTAAGACAACTATTCATTGCCTGATATAACTATTAAAAAAACCAAAAATATTTTAAAATAGGACTATGAAAAATATATGGCTAGCATATGTAATTAAAAGAAGATAAAATTTAGTATTTCCTAATCACTCTCTCTAAGGTGTATTACTTTCTTTATTGCAACCTCCTCCTTTGTTTCAGAATCTGTAGCACAACTGTTACAAGTAAATGAATGTTGTTTTAGTACAGAGAGAAAGGTCTGAATGCATATATCCAACTACTGAGCCTGTTTGATATCCCTGTTGGACAACTATCAAAAACCCTAATGCATATATAATTTGACAAACATAGCCTGTACCACACTTCAACAACTGATATATCATTCATCATATCAGTGTCCTTAGTAGAATGCACACTCTCTAGCTGCAACTTGAGGAAAAATATATATCAAAGACAATTGATAAAACTGAAAAATGAGAGGTAATAGCTAGATGTTATAAGTGGAGTGATTGATTTCTCAGGGGCCTTTAATCAAATACTAAGTACCTGTTTATAACAAAAGAGAGAAACAAACAGATAGAGAATAGAGATACATTAAGACAGAGACCTGGATTGATACAGAGAAAGATGTGTGAAGTGATAGTTGCAAATCACGGATAGGGGTGAATCAAATCAAAGATTTATAAGCCCTCATTACAATTCAAAGATTGAAGGTAGATTTGTAAACCAAAGTTGACCTGTATTGGTACCCTAATTCAACTCATAAATAAACCTCAATAAACCTTTATGCTTGAAATCTTACTCGAGTATGCCATTCAGAGACTGAATTGGTTGAAAAGAAGATTGAGAGATCGAGATGTAGTTGTGTGTATAAAGGTTGTGTTTGTAAACGGACCGTGCTTACTTTTATTTCTAATATTTCTTTTTCACCTAAAATTTTAATAGTTTGTCCGCCTAAATTTTTTGGTTAAAGTTGAAATTACCGCCCTTTACTTTAAGAATTGTAACACTTTTTAAATACCCCAATGGCAACACCAGAAATATATGTCTAAGGCAACACCGGATTATATCAGCTGTAACATTAAAAAAAGTATTGCCTTATCTCAAAATTTGGTCATCTAAGGTAACATTTTTGCTTGTAACACCAAAAAAGTGTTGGTAAAGGCCATATATGGTGTAGTGATCGCATCCGAAATCAAGAAAAGACTCATCCAAAAATTCGGAGTAGTTTGTGCTGCTGTTCCAACCAGTGTCAATTTCCCAGCTTTTGACAATTCCTTATTACTCCATGATTGCAACTTTCGCTGGACTTTGTCGCTTATAAACCCAAAAATCTCTTTCTTGCTTCTCCCCACATACATGGGCATGCCTAAATACTTCCCTGGTTTATCCTTTACATTCACCTCTAACATCTCACATATTTCTTTTCTTTCAATATCACCAGTATTCGGACTAAACACAATATCCGACTTGCCAAAATTTATTTTTTTCCCTAACAAATGCTCGTATTTCTGCAGAATACTCACCATATTTCGTGCTTTAGTACATCTGGCTTTGAAAACAGATAACAATCATCTGTAAATAGTAGATGTGTTATACTCGGAGCTCCTCTTGCCACTCAACAACCATGTATCAAACCACTCTCTTCGTACTGACATAGTATCCCTATCAATCCTTCAGCACAAATTATATATAAATAGGGAGAGATTGGATCTCTCTGTCTAATTCCCCGAGTCGGATGCACTTCACCAAATACCTTCCCATCCCTCACAAAACTATACGAAACTGTCGTTATTTATTGCATGACTCGAGCTATCCAGTATTGAGGAAACCCTATCTTTCGTAACATAATCTCAACATATCTCCATTCCAATCGATCGTATGCCTTAGATATATCAATTTTAAGCGCTGCTACACCATCAGCCCCTTGTGTTTTTCTATGTATATAGTGGTTAAGCTCAAATGCCAACATCGCATTATCTGTAAGGAGCCTGCCCTCAATAAACGCAGATTGATTGGTAGATATGATGAAGTTTAGACATGGTTTCAATCTGTTAGCTACTACTTTCGACAAAATACGCATGATCACTTTACACAGGGATATGGGACGTAAGTCTGCAACCTGTTTTGGGCACTTCACTTTAGGGATTAAACATACCAACGTTTTATTAACTTCATCTGGCAACATCCCCTGTTCAAGAAAATCTTGACAAAACTTAACAACATCTGCACTTACTATATTCCAGTAAGTTTGGAAAAAACACGGGTTAAGGCCATCTACACCCGGTGTTTTTTCAGGATACATAACAAAGATTGTTTCTTTTACTTCTCTTTCTGTTATCTGTTGCATTAATTAATTACTTTGCTCCTCCGTAATCTTTTTAAAGTTAATTTGCTCTGATAATTGCTCATGTGTATTTTTCGAATATTTCTTCAAAATACTTCACTATAGTGATCTGGATATCCTCCTCCGTGTCAAACCAGGCACCATCTGCATTTTTCAACCTTCGAATTTTATTATGCTCCTTCCTTGTGGATGCAAATCTATGAAAAAATCAAGTATTATTATCCCCATGCTTTAGCCAATATTGTTTGGCTCTTTGACTCCAAAACACCTCCTACTTCTCTAATAACTTCAAATAATTCCATCTCGCCTCATTATACATTTTCACACCATACGCATCCCTTCCAGATCTCAAACGTTGCATCTCCTTTCGATAAAACGCCAGCTTAGTTTTAAGATGCCTTATTAAACCACCTCCCCACTCTTCCAATTTCAAACAACAATTACTTAGCTTTTGCATCAGATTTTGAGTCCCAGAATCATTCCAACAATCCTAAATTATACTTCTGCACTCTGTCTCATGAATCCTTCTCGTCTGCTGTCATTAAGTCGTTAAAGTCGTCAATAATACACCACGACAGCATAGAACTTATGGCCAATCGTCTTAGCATATCCCAAGCTTCAGTCATCCTTCCTCGTTCTGGATAGAAATGAACAAAAAGTGAAAGAAAGACAGAGAAAAAGTAAAAAGAAGTGAAATAAATGAATTTTTTATTACTAAAAGTGTTATAAGGGAGTACTAGAAGTTTCTTAAAAATAAAAAACGAAGGTCACGTTTTAGTAATTTAAGAAAAAATAAAGACACTGTTAGAGTGTCATTTTTTGTCAAAATCCTTATAATTGAATTTAAAAACTCCCTTATAATTGAATTTAAGAACTCCTGTAAGGAGGTATTGGATTTGCTCTGAATCACCAAACCATTTTAAATTGAAATTGAATAGAGTGATCGGCAAAATTGATAAAGGAGGTGCAAGAATCGAGTAGTAAGGCATGTGAAATTGCGTTGGATTATGGTTTGCTTATAATTAGAGGGTGTCCCCAAATGACGCAAAGGTCAAATCTTTTTTCCTTTTATTGATTCTCCCCCAACCGATAGTCCTCATTATTACTACTTTTATTTTACTTTCCGAATTACTAACTTTTTAATTATTTTATCTTTGAGTAATAAAATAGCTCAATTATCAATAGTTAGGGATTGGGATACTCTATTCTTTAAACACAAGTAGCTGATAAAATGTTCGACGTGTTGAGACTTCGAATTATTTAAGTTAAAGTCCTACGGGTCACTGAATACTTAATAATGTAATATTTTCAAATTATTTGCCTATCTTAAATTTTACATATATTTTAATGTGAACCCAATATATATATATAACTCTATGGATTATATGAATAAAATATTTATTATTATTAAACAAAAGTGGAATAATATATTTAATATATCTTAAAATATGTGTAAAATTTTGAAATAACTAAGAAATTAAAGGACGTATAATATGTTAATGTTATGCTTGAAACTTTGCTAAGGTATTCAAAATAGTCAAATTTTATGTATCGATAATAATCTCATGTCTTACGTACCCACCTCTATTATTATTATTGCATTTTTTCATTAAACATACAATTATGTATTCCACCAATTAATGAAACCTGCAAGCATTGTTATTTTTTTTTTGAATGATGACGAAATATTCGAAAATCAAATTTCAGATAACAAATCTTATTGTCGGCATTGTTAATTAGAATAATTGAAATTAATATACAAGGGCGACGATGAATGAGAGAACTGGGGTAGAGTGGAAAAAAAATGATTGGATGTTAGGTAAGCAATTAGCATAATCCACAGCTTGGAGTTTGGCCTAACAAGAGTAGCTAATTTCCAAATACAAACCAGTGAACTAACTGCCAACTTAGGTTAACAACTATGCTCCAACTTTTGCAGCTGCTACTGGATTCACGTTGAACCGGTTACATAAACGGCGGTAATTTTATGTTGCAGAGGTAATTTTATCAATCATAAATATTATTTATTGTAATTTAAGTAATTAAAAATATATTAGCTTAAATCCTGAGCTACGCACGGGAACCTGATAATATTTAAAAAATTTATATATCTTGTTATATTATAATATTAAAATATTTATATATATATAATAATTATAAATTTATAATTAAAATTATAGGTTAACCTGTGATCGTAATTTAGTAGAATAAGTAGACTATCTATACAAATTTAACAATTTAGTAGTTTAGCGGATATATAACACTATCTATTTATTTTTTAATAATAGGATAAATTGTGATCGTAGTTTAGTAGGATAAGTAAACTATGTCTAGTAGTTTAAAAGATGTATAACACTATTTATTTATAATTTTAATAACCAAAATTAGAAAATAACCGTTGAACCAAATTATACCTCATTCCGGTTATTATGGTATAGTATAGATAGCTTAAATCCCGTGCGACGAACGGGTTCCTGTTAATATTTAAAAAATTTATTTATCTTGTTGTATTATAATATTAAAATATTTATATAAATATATTTATATAACTAAATTTAATTAAGTAGAGTAATAAAATTTTTGAAATTGATATTAAAAAAATGATAATCTAATGTAAAATTAATAGTGTTATTTGAAAATTAAAAATTTATTATTTTATAGTTGCTATAAAATAATATAAATTTTTTAATAATATTTGAACAAGCTATATTTTATTTTGATTAAGTATATTGTTGAATTTTCGATTTTACCCCTACCCAATTCATCAAAATTCTAAAAAAGGGTGCATAATGAATTCTAAAATTGAAGTATGAGGGTGCAAACTGAATTTCTTAAAGTTCCGGTACAAATTTGTTTTTGAAATATAGTAGTAGGGTGCCAAGTACAATTAACCCTGTTATAATAACCAAATTTCATAAATGAGAATGTCCAAAGAGCAAAATAATTGTCGCTGAGAGTCTACATTGTACCCACTTGACCTCACAGCTCTCAAATGCGAGTACTGATTTAAACAAAAACTTTTTTCTACCAGGTGGACCGTACGTACACGATCAATCAATATACTTATATTTATATAAAAGAGAAGACAGACTTTTAAGTGTGTCTCTCAAATTGACTCACTCTATTTTTTTAATTTTTATTTTTCTCAATTTTTAATTAATAAATATCAAAAACGACGATCATCTTATATTTTACTAAATATATTATCATTATTCGAAATATTTTTCTAAAATTTTTACAATATTTTTCATTAATATTTTTGAAATCAACTTATCACTATAATTGTAATACCAGATATTTTTAAACCAAATTATTTTGTATTTTATAAATCAATAATAAAATTTTCTTTTAAATTATGAATTTTTTTTAGAGATGAATATTTTGAAAGTTAAAAGTCGTGCACCTCAAATAAATGTATTATTTGTTATTTAAAAATATAAATTTGTTTTTTACATGTGGCTAAAGTGTACACATGATAAAACTCTTTAAAGGGGTTGAATGAAATTAGTTACGTGTAGCAACGTGTATGTGATGTGTGCGCAAATGATAAAATTCGTGAGATTTTATATTCTCATTGAATTTTCTATTTTACCTTTTGTCGTGGTAAATATGTCTGTATAATAATAAGACTAAATCATTTTGACAACTCTAAGATTAAGTTGTATGATATTTGTATTATGTAATTGTATTTTTTGAATTTGTAATAATGTTTAGTAGATTAGACTGGGGGATTTTTATGTGAACAGTTTCAAGCTAAGGATTAAACTCTGGAAGAAGATCAAGTCATGATCATGTCTCAAAGAAAAGATGTAGAAGCTAGTAGTTGAATAATGCCGTTTAATGAAAAATGTTCTAAGTCAAGATATCGCCAAGTTACAGGTCAAGGTATATCGAGAAGTCATTCGAGAAGTTCAAAATGACTCGTAGAGAAGTCCAAAATGACTCGTAGAGAAGTCCAAAATGACCCGTCTTAGAGATATTGACAAATCAAATGAAGATGTAGAGAACTGGAGATATCGACAAGTCATTTCTGTATGTAGAGATCTTAGAGATTTCGACCAGTCAAATGAAGATGTAGAGAACGGGAGATATCGACAAGTCATTTCTGCATGTGGAGATCTTAGAGATATCTACAAGTCAAATGAAGATATAGAAAACTGGAGACCTCGACAAGTCAAATATGTCTATAGAGAACTCAAGATATCGATAAGTCATTATATTTATCGATATATCACTTCTCTATAGAATAATTGGAGATCTCTACATACTATCTCAAATTCTGAATACAGACAAGTTCAAGATTCAAGATTATCAATCAACAAACAATTCATTCACTGAATTGGAAAGTCTATAAAAGCAGCTTGAAGAATACAAGATCAAGAGCCAAGAATCACTGGACAAATGGTGGCCACAGACCTGCAAGATTCTGCATAGATTCGCTAACACCGGAAAAAAAATAGACAAGGTTGCTTTAGAAATTGGTTTAGTACATTTTAGTACAAGTTTTGTAAACCCGTGTTGCTAGTCTATAAAGCATGCACGGATCCTTCGTTTAGAAGTAAAAATCGATCTAGATTTTCTTGTATTATCACAAAACATAAGCTGAGTTCTTAATTTTCAAGAACACATATTTGTAGCAAGACAAACTTAATTAAAACAATTAAGTGAAATTTTGATATTGTGTGCTTTGTGTGATTCTGTGAAACATAATATCTTTACATATCTTATCTGCTTCATTCAACTATAATCCAACTAGCTTAAAATTAAAAAAAATCCAAGGAATCGAACCTAGTTCTTACAATTGCTTTACAAGAGCTCTAACCATTGTCCTACTTAAATCATATGTGTTGTTAATCATACACATATTAGATATGTTTGCGTGTCTTTAAACGAATAAATATTTGGTATTTCAAATATTAAAACTTGGTAAAAACTTATAATCATATTTTAAGTTCTAAAATTAATTTACTATATTATATTTTTCTATTTTTTTTTAATTTTTAGCATATGAAATGTTACAAGGACAATTATCTAGAAATATTTATCAGCATTCGTAATATTCTCATATAGTTTCTACATCTTCCATTAAATTTTTTGAAATCAACTTACGATTATATTATTCTCCTAAAACTTCTTCTTTACTTTAAATCAATTTACCATTATAATATTATTCTAAAACTTCTACTTTTTCTTTAAATAAACTTATCATATTGATATTATCCTAAATTTCTTTATTAATTACGATTTCTCCTCTTTATCCTAAAATAACTTACTATATTATATTTTACTAAAACCTTTCTTTTAATTTTTAGATAATGAAATATTACAAAAATAAGTACCTATAAATATATTTTCACAATATTTTTCAAAATTATTATATCATACTTATCCAAAGTAGAAGACGAGGACGGTGAAGAGGCGTCTCTCATATTGTTTTAATTTATTTATGTAATTTTCTCAAATTTTTATATTATTAATTAGCAAAAATATTACATTAATTATTGACTAATAAATAATATATTTTTATGATATCAAATTTGTGAATAAAGAGTTAGCGAATTATTTGATTAAACATATTTAACGAGAGAACGTCTTTTTAAACTTATTGATTCACTATATTTGTATATTATTCATAATTTTAGAAAGACCAAAATTAGATCATAATTACAAAAAGAAAAAAAATGAAACATTATTTTAGAAGGTCGCTGCGAAGCACGTCTTAGAAAACTAGTTACATAAAATTGAACAAAATATTCACATATACACTGCCCTCAGTATTTATAATTCGCTTCATCCTCCTCCTTACTTATGCTTTTCAAAGTTTTGCATTGTGTTACGAGTGCTCTGTGTATTTATTGTGATATAGTGACATCTACAGAGTCGTGCAAGAGATTTCATGAGCTTGTTCGAAATAAAAAATTATGCTAAAAATAGTAATTACATGAAATAATAAAAATTAATAATTTAAAAATTGATAATTTATATTACAAATACATAAAGTCTAAGATGTGACGCCCTCAAACTCGGGGTTAGGAATGAGGACCCACAACCCAAATATACTAATATAATATAGTAGCAGAAATATAATAAACCCCGAAAACTACTAGGATCTAAACAGAATAAAGTATGAGACAAGATTACAACTACCAACCAGAATATTATAAATACAATCCTTGTTATAAATAAATCCAATATATACGATTCCGAATTGGAATCGCTAGATAACCCAAAAGTATCTAAACAAGCTATTACAATTCTCACCAACTATCGTCACTTCCTCACACATCATCTACCTTGTTAGGTCACACACACACACTGTAGAGGGGGTGAATACAGTGTATAGTACACTTAAATCGAACTTTAAGAACTTAAGTAACAGAAAACAAACTTTATTGAAACAATAAACTCTGTTACAGTATGGAACTGTTACCTCTCAGTGATGAACAAATATCACGAGAGCTGCTAGGGTTACAATGAATAATCTTTTCTAATAATGATAACACTTATAGTGTAAACCCTATGTCTGTGTTTATATACTACACAGTTACAAGATAATCGCTAATTGATATGGAATATAATTCTGCTTCCTAAAATATATCAATCAGATATCTTTTCTTCCAAGTATTCCATTCTTCACGGAATTCCTTCTTCATGCATACCTCTTCTTATGTTTATCTCGATCTTCTTTCCTTTAATCAGCTACTGTCCTTATCTGATTGTCCTTCAGCACTTAAGTTCTGATATCTATCTTCTGATGATTATCTCCTGATAATATAAGTACTGATATCCTTAAGTCCTGACTTCCAGTATAAGTACTGATCAACAGTTAAGTACTGATCTATCCTGTTCACGTAAGATCTGAAAGCTAAACATAAAACATATTAGCCATGACATTATCAAATATATCTAACAATCTCCCCCAACTTGTAAATTAACAAAATATACAAGTTTAACAGATATTTGATGATGTCAAAAACATTAAGTACAAATGCATGAGAAATAGACTAGATAACTACAACTTACAGTCCTTAAAGTTTTTACCAATTTCAGCTTCTGATAACAACTTCAATCTGTATAAATATCAGAATTTAAGCAGTTGTAGATCTTCGACTTGGCTTCTTCATTTTCTGATCTCTCTGATGTCAGGAGTTATTCTGAGATAGTTCTTCAACAAACATTTCTCAGCATATCTTAGTTCATCAATCATTCTCCTTTTAACACCTTTAAGCTCTGTAGTATCTTCACCAGTTTGAAAGATTGCAGCTCTGAGATCATTAATCTTTGCTTTTCTCAACTCCTGATCTAGTCTTATGACATAAACTTTGTCAGACTCAAGATTGAATTCAAGTCCCCTAATACCAAGATACGTTCTGATCTGTGCAGTATTAGGCTTTATATCAACAATATCACCATTGTGATCTCTGTACTTTGGAACATATATGCTGTCAGACTTAACAGAATAAAGCCTTTTCTGTCTCTGAATCTGTTCTTTTAAGTAGTTTGCAGCAGTCTCTGTTATTCTGTCATCCACTTGAAGTAAGAAAAGTACATGCTCCAATTCTTCAAAATACTTCAAAGGAATGACATTTTGTCTTATATGATAAACCCTACCATCTGTCATGAAATACAACATGATGTATTCTTTCAAGTAGGTATGGTAAACCATCTATACAGATTCCAGTTGATTCAATCTCTCAGGAGTTGCTCCAATACCTGGTTCACTCAAGGAAGTTGGATCATTGGTAGTGTTGTGTACTCTTCTTTCATCAGCACTTCCCAATCCAGTTTTATCTCTAGCTTCCTTTCCAGTAACTACTCTTGCTTCAAAACCACTTGCAGTAGTCTTCAAAGATTGAGTCTGTTTTGCTTTAGTGAATCCTGGTAGGAGTGTCTTTGATCTATTTTCTGATATCAAGTTAACTTGAGCTCTGTCAAAGGTTACTTGCTTCTTCTGAATATCAGAACTTACAATTTCTTGACTCTGAACAACTTGAGCCATGTCAGAGGTTATTTTAAGAACTTTTCTTGAAGTCAGAGCAAGATCATCTTTTCCATCAGTAATTTCTTCTTCCTCAGGAGGTACATAAGCCTTGATAGGTTCACCAACCTTTTCTTTACCCTTGGATCTTGGATCTATCTGTGGTTGTGATCTAGCCAATATTGCTTCAGTATGTGTCCTTTCTTTGATCACAATGCCTTTAGGTTTTGGAAGTGACTTTTTACCAGAAGCTTCAGATTTAGATGTGACTTTCTCTGATTTAAGTCTGGCTTCTTCTTCCTTTAAACTTTCCAAGTCCATTCCTGGATTTTCTTGAAGAAATAACTGTCTTGACATTTCCTCATCAAGATCTAGAAGTTCATCAGAACTTATCCTTTTACCAGCAGCAGAACTTATTCTTTTCCCAGTATCAGAACTTGTTCTGTGACTAGTTTGTCTTGATGTAAACCTTCTACCTTGACTATGACCACTACCCATTCCAGAGTTTCCTTGGTCATCTTTTCCATCATCCTTTCCTTGCAGTGTCTTGTTGGTTTTGCATTTGGACTTAATTACCTTCTCCCCCTTTTTGGCATCAGCAGGTAGTAAAAGAGAGATAAGTAGTTCCACTGAGGTCTGGATTTCAGTAAATTGCGATTGCTGAGAAGCTTGATTTGTCAGAATTTGATCAATCTGAGCTTATTGTTTCTCTTGAGTTTTCTCAATATAAGCAATCCTGTCAATGGTAGGTTGAAAGAACTTTTTCTTATCAATTTTCCAAACTTGTTCCTGTTTGATAAAGTTCTCCTGAATCTTGTGTAGCTCTGCATGAGTAGTTGAATGAAGACCTTGTAGATGTTTAGTACTCAATGCAGTGACTCTAAGCTGGGTTTTAAAATCATCAGACTTTAACATTTCATCAGCTTTAGTCAAGTGCTCAGCAAGATGTAAAGCATTTGGAACACATGAAACTGAGTTCCATTCCTTAGTCCACTCCTGACCTGCAGGAGTTTCACTCCAAGGCACTGGTGCATCCCTGATAACAAACTCCTTTACCAGTTCAGACTTAGGAAGAGTCTGTGGTGGAGTATGTCTTGAAGGACCTGCTTCATCAGCATCGACAGTTGGAGCAGCTTCACCAGTATCTCCAACATTTACAGTATCAGAACTTAAAAAATCAGTATCTTCTAATAAGACAACAGTGTGAGTAGCAATGGAGGCTTCAGAATCCTCTAATTGCTGATCTAATACTAAGTTCTGATCAACAGCCATATTCTGATGCTCACCTAAAATCTGATCATCAGCATCGTGATGCAGAGAAGGTGTTGTTGATAACTCTGGAGTTTGAACAGCATCAGTAATAGGTGTTGTGGAAGGATTAGTTGCTGTTGGAGCTTCTAAGAAAAGTATTTCAGGCACAACCAGGTTCTGAATATCAATTTCAGCACTTGTGCCTGGAGCAACAAGAGACACAGATGGTGAGTTAGCCTTGTCAGATACAGCATCCTGAGATGGAGTCGATGGAGAAGAAGTGACTGGAGCAAATTCCTTGTCTTGTGAGATCAGAGATTCCCGATCCCCTTCCTTAGCTGCTTCCTCCTCATCATCTGAAACTGGCCTTTGTGCCCTCTGTTTCTTGTACTTCCTTGTTGATGTGGATTTCTTGGGAGTTTCAGGAACTACCATTCGTCTAAGCCTCTTGAGAAGCCTAGAACCCCCAATTTCAGAATCCTTCTGAGAAGTTGCTTTCTCAGCTTCATCTACCACAGGTTCTGAAGAAGGAATCCGATCCTCAGAATCTGATTCATCTCTCAAAGTAATTCTCCTCCTCTTTTGAGGTGTTTGAGGAACAGTCTTTGTTCTCTTTGGCTTAGAGGATGTAGGCTTCACAGTAGGTGCTGAAGAAGAAGGTTGAGCAGTCTGTGAAGTGGAGAGATAGGATTTGAGATAAGTTCTGAGGGTAGGTTGAGTAGAATGAGAGGTAGGTACTGAGGTAGATGGATTTTGGGTGGTTGGAGGTGGTTTGACATCAGAGTAAACAGATCTATAAGTATCAGGATCAACATTTACCAGAATCTGTTTTACAGACTTAGGAATCTGTAATGGTCTAACCACTTTCTTCTTAGTATCAGCATTTACCAGGTCATTAAAGTATCATTTTGCAACCTTAAAAGGTGGGGTTTGAGTGCTGACTAAATGAGGTTCATCAGTACAGTAAGTGTAAATAAGTTGACAGAATCTAGCAAAATAAACAACATCTCTATCCTCTGTCATCCTATCCCCAATAAAACCAATTATTCCAGTTGCAAAATCAAAATGAGTTTGATGAATAATAGCATACCCTATGTGCTGACTCAGAATTGGGATAACATCAAAATTTGAACATTTGTTCCCAAAAGCTTTGGTGATGCAATCAAAGAAGAAACTCCATTCTCTTCTGATATTAGCCCGTTTCAACTGTCCAAGTTTCGTCAGACTCTTTTCATATCCCAATTCAGCCATGAACTCCCGAAGGGCTGAGTCCTCTGGAATTGAGAAAGTACAATCTTCTGGAAGATGTAAAGCCCTGCGTACTGTACCAGGAGTGACTACAAAGGATGAATCACCCACTTGGAAGATAATACAGGGAGTTCCACGTTTACCAACATCATCAAAAACTCTAGTCCTCCATAACCTCAGAACTTGTTGACTTGAAAATAATTCAGGCTGAGTTAAGGCGTACCCAACCTCACTATGTGCAAGAAGATCTTGCACAAAGTGCAATTCAGATGGAGCTTCAGCATGATCAAGAATTGCAGCATAGTTGTTTGGAACAAACTTTGCTCCATCAATGATTAAATCCTTTGGTGCCATGTGAAAAAAATATTGAGATTCAAGTATGCCTGTTAGGTGTTTGAGATAATGTTTGTATGAAAAACCAACGTGAGAAAGAAGGAGAAAGAGAGTAAAAGTAAGGAGAGAGATAAAGTATAAAGAAAATAAAAGATTAAAGAAATCTTCTCTCTGTTGTACTTATACTCTGAAAAAAAATGTTACCGTTGGACACCTGTCAGACATGCAGTAATAACGGTCAGTTACTGGGCTCGAGAAAATAGGAATCATTACTTACCCAGTTGCCTTGTTTCACGGAAAAACCGTTCCATTAATCAAGAGAAACAGTTTTAATTCAAAATTTAAACCATTAGTACTGATTGAATTATTTTTCACTGCATCATTGATATTCTGAAAATATATCACATGAAAATGACCAAGATAAATTAAAGAAGTAAGTGCTGAAAATGAATCAGAACTTAATATGAAACACAATATATATGGTCATCAGAACATCAATCAGGATTTATCAACACAAGATGAAATAACTCAGAGACAAAATCTTGAAGTAAAAACAACTTTCATTAATATATCAAGACAATACATTTATGAAATGGAAATTACATCAGTACTTATACAAGATTTTCCCTAAGCTCCTAATCCTAACATCAACAGCTTTAGTCCTAGCTAAGAAGCCTGACAAAGCTGAGGATGAAGAAGAACAGGAAGAAGACAAGATTAAGTCATCTTCCTCTTCCTATCTTCGACGAACAAGATGGCGAGTCGTATGATTCGCTCTTGCTGACGGATACGACGAAGGTGAAGGTCTCTTCGAACGGCCACAGATCACGTTTGATAACCTCTGGAAATTGAATCCAGAGATTGTGAGGGATGTTGGTGATAGGGTAGGGAGTTGGAATTCCATTCAAAAAGACATGCACAGTCTCATCACCGTAATTGTAGAACCAGCCAAATTCAGCCATTTGTGATAGTAAATGAAAAACAAGACTGAATTTGTGATAAAAGTGTGATGAGAAGACTAATGTGAAGTGGCTGTTTATATAGGCAAGAGAATGCCAAGAGACGCAAAGATATTTAATGCTGACAGGTAGAATTAATTCTACCTCGTCTCCCTAGACTTTGAAAAAGAATAATAGTCATTGGAAAAAGGAATCATGGTCTAGACCGCACAAGACACAAGAAACAATGGACTGTTCAAGTACAAATACCATTAATCCTAATCATAGTGACTATTAATCTTCCACTTCAACATATTCTAGTTCGAACTGAGACTGTTATCAAATTGTATTCACAGATAAGCCAAGTAAAGGATTAGACTGAGAAATCAGAACTTAGACCTATACCAGAACTTAACAGTCATCAGAACATAATTTCTTACCTCGAAAAAGGAATGCCCATCTTAGTAAATACTCATACAAGTTCTGAGTTATGGATGTCAGAACTTAATCATCAGAACGTGTAACTTAGAACTTGTCCTCAGAATTTGTGCAATAATGACACCATGACTGTTTATCTAAAATAACATAGATCACCACAGAAATTTTCATCATTCAGATGGAGTGATTAGTGTGTGCATGAAGCTAAAAACAGACAAAGAGTAAAGTCTGATTCACTTCAGTACATCTTAGAAATAAGGCATAACTAAAATTTTGCTAAAGATCTGTCATTGTCCCGAAACCTACTGAAGAATGAGTTTATGCTTGAGTCCACCTCAACTATTTTGTGCTAATTTTATGCATCTTTTGAAATTCTATTTTACAGTGGCTTCTCAGTGTAAGTGAGTCACGACTGTTTATCAGAATTTATGCTATTATCAGAGTATTTCTTCAGTAATCATAGAGTGTGAAATGTCACCAAGAAAATATTTTGCTTTTCTAATGCATATTTACTTAATACCAGCAATGCACTTGGGTCGTCCCTTCCATATTTTTACTCTAGATCTCAAAGGAGTACCTGATTTTATTCTTTGAACTTTTTGCTTTTTCTTTTGATAAGTGAGGTTTATCAGCACTTAGTACATTCAGCAGTTTTACTAGTATCAGAACTTAACAGATGAGTAGCATTATTCTAATTTGTGACTTAGTAATAAGATATACAAAGTAAACTTAACTAAGCTCAATTATCAAAATTTGCTAGTGTCATAAGATTTCCACTGAAATAATTACTTCTTCCATGGAATCATTTGTTTATTGAAGACTACTAGGTTAGTATCTAGCACAATTATCCTCATAGGATTGAATAGGTACTAGAACAAACATATCACTTATCAGAGTTTAGAAACATATATCAGACAACAGTCAGTACTTAAAGACATTTATCAATTAAGCACAGAATATACAATGAGATTAATTCTGTAAATACTGAGCATAAAGTCTGATAACACAGAACAAGTCTAAGCAGTTTTAGAGAAAGAACTTGAAACCATTCCAAGTTCATTTACCAATCTTGTAAAAGTAGCTTCACATAATGGTTTTGTGAAGATATCTGCCAATTGTTGATCTGTGGGAACAAAATGCAATTCCACTGTACCTTCATCCACATGTTCCCTGATGAAGTGGTACCTGATGCTGATGTGCTTTGTCATTGAGTGTTGAACTGGATTACCTGTCATAGCAATAGCACTTTGATTATCACAGTAAATAGGGATTTTGAAATATGTTAACCCATAATCCAGTAACTGATTCTTCATCCAAAGAATCTGGGCACAACAGCTTCCTGCAGTAATATACTCTGCTTCTGCAGTTGATGTGGAAATTGACTTTTGTTTCTTGCTGTACCAAGAAACCAATCTGCCTCCAAGAAATTGGCAGCTTCCACTTGTGCTTTTCCTGTCAATTTTGCAACCTGCAAAATCTGCATCTGAGTAACCTATTAGTTTAAAATCTGATTCTCTTGGATACCATAATCCCAGAGCAGCTGTTCCTTTAAGATACTTAAAGATTCTTTTTACAGCTGTTAAGTGAGGTTCTCTTGGATCTGCTTGAAATCTTGCACAAAGACAGGTAGCATACATGATATCAGGTCTACTGGCAGTTAGATAGAGTAGAGAGCCAATCATACCTCTGTAGTCAGTAATATCTGCTGATTTACCGGCATCCTTATCCAGTTTTGTTGCAGTGGCCATTGGAGTGGATGCACTTGAACAATCTTGCATTCCAAATTTCTTTAGCAAGTTTCTTGTGTACTTGGTTTGACAAATAAAAGTGCCTTCCTCATTCTGCTTGACTTGAAGGCCCAGAAAATAGCTAAGTTCCCCTATCATACTCATCTGATATCTTGACTGCATTAGTTTGGCAAACTTCTTGCAAAGTTTATCATTTGTAGATCCAAAAATGATATCATCAACATAAATCTGGACCAGAAGTAAGTCCTTTCCATGGTTAAGGTAGAACAGTGTTTTGTCTATTGTCCCTCGGTTGAATCCACTTTCCAGAAGAAACTGAGCTAAAGTCTCATGCCATGCTCTAGGAGCTTGCTTAAGTCCATAAAGTGCTTTGTCAAGTCTGTAGACATAATCTGGATGTTTGGTATCTACAAAACCTGGAGGTTGTTCAACATATACCTCTTCCTCCAATTCTCCATTGAGAAAAGCACTTTTCACATCCATTTGAAAGACATTAAACTTCTTGTGAGCAGAATAAGCCAAAAATATCCTTATGGCTTCTAACCTAGCAACTGGTGCAAATGTTTCATCATAATCAATTCTCTCCTGTTGAGAATATCCTTTTGCAACCAGCCTTGTCTTATTCCTTGTAATTATGCCATCACTGTCAGTTTTGTTTCTGAATACCCACTTTGTACCAACAACAGATCTATTCTTTGGTCTTGGTACTAGGGTCCAGACTTTGTTTCTTTCAAATTCATTCAACTCTTCCTGCATTGCTTGCACCCAATCAGCATCTTGAAGAGCTTCTTCCACTTTCTTTGGCTCAGTCTGAGAGAGAAAAGAATTGTAAAGACACTCATTTGAAGTACCTGTTCTAGTTCTGACACCTGCATCAGGATTTCCAATTATCAAATCAGGTGTATGTGATTTTGTCCACTTCCTTGCAGATGGAAGGTTTTCTCTAGAACTGGATGCTCCCCCATGATCCATGCTATCTTCATTTTCATTTTCTGATGCTCCCCCTGAAACTATGCTCTCTGAGTTGGATTCTTCAGTATTTAGATTTTCAGCACTATCAGAACTTGGCTTATCAGAACTTGATGAATTAGAACTTGAAGAGCCAGATGCATGTTCGGATGTTTCTTGAGATGTGGTAGGATCTTGAGTATGCTCCCCCTGCATAGGTGCATCTTCCTTTAACGTAGTCACCACAGTTTCAATAACATCAGAGTTTAATCCATCAGAGTTTGCAGTATCAGGACTTAGACTGTCAGGATTTTCAGTATCAGAATATGAGTTTTCATTTTCAAATCTCAGCTGATCATGGTCAATGAAATCCTTAAGACCAATGATCTTCTTGTCATCAAAAGAGACATTGATAGATTCCATGACCACTTTTGTTCTCAAATTATAGACTCTGAAGGCTTTTGTGGAAAGTGGATATCCAACAAAGATTCCTTCATCAGCTTTTAGATCAAACTTTGATAGCTGTTCAGGATGAGTCTTGAGAACAAAACACTTGCATCCAAATACATGAAAATATTTCAGATTTGGCTTCTTTTTCTTCACCATTTCATATGGTGTTTTTCCATGCTTGTTAATGAGTTTTGCATTTTGAGTAAAACAAGCAGTCTGCACAGCTTCAGCCCAGAAATAGGTTGGAAGCTTTGCTTCTTCAAACATTGTACGTGCAGCTTCAATGAGAGTTCTATTCTTCCTTTCAACAACTCCATTTTGCTGTGGAGTTCCAGGAGCAGAAAATTCCTGCTTTATTCCATGGCTTTTGCAGAACTCTTCCATTATCAAATTCTTGAACTCAGTGCCATTATCACTCCTTAAAATTTTCACAGAATCTTTGACCATTTTATCCAGCTGTTTGACATGATCAATCAAGATAGATGCAGTTTCACTTTTTGTGTGCAAGAAATACACCCATGTGTATCTGGTGAACTCATCCACTATGACCAACGCATACTTCTTCTTTGCAATAGACATGACATTTACTGGACCAAATAGATCAACATGTATAAGATGATAAGGCTCAAGAATTGATGATTCAGTCTTGCTCTTGAATGAAGATTTTCTTTGTTTGGCTTTCTGACATGAATCACAAAGACCATCAGGAGCAAATACTGTGTTTGGCAATCCTCTCACAAGATCTTTCTTGACCAGTTCATTTATATTGTTGAAATTTAAATGAGAGAGTTTCTTATGCCAATTCCAGCTTTCTTCAATTGATGCTCTACTTAACAGACAGATTGCAGAACCATCAGTACTTGTTGAAAGCTTAGCTTCATAAATGTTACCACATCTGTATCCTTTCAGAACAACTTTGCCTTTAGATTTACTCACAATTTCACAGTGTTCTTCAAAGAAATCAACTTGATAACCTCTGTCACAGATTTGACTTATACTCAGTAGGTTGTGTTTAAGTCCTGAGACCAGAGCTACTTGTTTAATTATGACATTTCCAAGATTGATATTGCCATATCCCAATGTTTTTCCAATGTTGCCATCTCCATAAGAAACACTTGGGCCAGCTTTCTCCACAAAGTTTGATAGCAGGGCCTTATTTCCAGTCATATGTCCTGAACATCCACTGTCCAGAACTAGAATATTTTTCCTGTTGCCCTGCAATCACAAAGACCACTAATTATTAGTTTTAAGGACCCAGACTTGCTTGGATCCTTTGGCCTTATTAAGTTTGTTAACATTTGCAGCGGATTTAGCATCAGAGTTTATGTTAACATTTTTCTTATCAGAACTTACACTATCAGACTTTGAATAAGAATTTACACTAGAAGGAACAATGGAAACTTTCTTCAAAGAAGGTTTTATTTGATAATAATCATAGTACAAACTATGATATTTCTTACAAGTATAAATGGAATGCCATAAACTACCACAATGAAAACAAGGATTTTGTGGTTTGTATCTAACAGACTGACTCTTAACTCCTGATTTTGAAGGTAAGGAGTTAATATTCTTATTCTTCCTGCAAAAAGAAGCCAGATGGTTAGAACTTCCACAGTTATGACATATTTTCCTAGGAGCATCAGGAACAGGTTTATAATCATTGCTTTTATTCACACCTTCCTTTCCATTCCTATTTTTCCTAGGTGATTTTACCTTGTTTGCATTCTTGACATCTTTCAGCTTATGCTTAAGCTGCTTCTTTGTCATTAAGCCTATGTTCACTTCAGCTGTCTTTTCCTGTTTTAGTTTGTCAGAAGTTAATTCCTCTTTAACTTCTGATTTCTCATTTTCAGACTTTACAGTTACAAACTTAACAGGTTTAAGCTTTGGCTTTTGCTTAACAACAGGCTTAATTTCTTCAGTTCCTTTATCATTCTTATCTTCTCCATAACCTAAGCCCTCTTTCCAGTTTCCACTACTTAGCAAATTTTGAGTTGTTTTGCCAGAGTTAGTCCAAGTCCTGATAATCTCTCTTTCCTTTTCTAACTCAGTTTTTAGAGATTCATTTAATTTTAGCACTTCATTCCTAACATAAAAAGCATCATCTCTATCCTTCTGAGTTTGATGGAACATGACTAACTCTTTTTCTAAGAAATCATTCCTTTTCTTAAATGCAAGATTTTCAGAAGTTAATCTTTCACATGTTAAAGTTTGGTCTCTATAGCTAACAAACATGGTTTTAAGATATCTTCTCAACTCATTAATATCATCAGTATGAAAAGCATAAGTAGTCTGAGGTACCTTTGTTTCAGCAGCTTCAGAATTGCTCTCAGCACTTTCTTTATCAGCATTTGCCATCAATGCATAGTTCTCCTCACTTTCAGAGTCTGAGGTGTCTGTCCAGCTTTTCTGCTTTGTGACAAGAGCCTTGCCTCTGTCACCCTTTACCTTCTTGCAGTCAGAAGATATGTGGCCTTTCTCACCACAGTTATAGCATTTAACATTAGTGTAATCTCCTCTGTCAGACTTTCCTCCTCTGCCTTCAGATCTTCTGAAATTCTTCTTATCAGAACTTATGCTTTTCCTGGAAAACTTCTTTCCCTTCCTGAACTTCCTGTATGCAATCTTTGTGATTTCTTTCACCATAAGAGCACACAGCTTCATCATCTCCTCATCAGCATCATCTCAGGCAAGCTTTCAGAATCTGAGTCATCATCACTCTCAGAACTTGATGACTCAGTATCAGACTTTATGAAAAGAGCTTTACCCTTGTCTTTCTTTGAGGAAGCTGCTTTGGGAAATTCTTCTTCAGCCTTAAGAGCAACTGTTCTTGACTTTCCTCCTTTCCTCTTGCTTCTTTGTTCCATCTCCAGCTCATGAGTCTTGAGCATTCCATAGATTTCGTCAAGAGTCGTTTCATCAAGATTGTAGTTGTCTCTTATTGTCGTTGCCTTCAAATCCCAGCATTCAGGAAGAGCTAACAGGAACTTAAGGTTTGAATCTTCAAGATCATACTCTTTATCAACCAATGACAAATCATTCAAAAATTTGATAAATCTATCATATAAATCATTCAATGACTCATTAGTCTTTGAGTCAAAGTGTTCATACTCTTGAGTGAGTATTGTCTTCCTGTTCTTCTTAATTGTGTCAGTTCCCTGACACCTTGTTTCCAGAGCATCCCATATCTCCTTAGCAGTCTTGCAGTTGATTACCCTGTTTGACATTACATTATCAATGGCACTATGCAGTAAGTGTCGTACCTTAGCATCCTTAGCAATTGATGCTATGTCCTCAGCAGTATAATCACTCTTCTCCTTTGGTACGATCTTTGCTGCTTCACCTGCAACTACAACAGCGAGTTTGGTTGGTTTGTGAGGACCTTCCTTGATTCTATCAAGGTATTCTGGATCTGTTGCTTCCAGGAACATGGTCATCCTTACCTTCCATATGGGATATTCAGATGGTCTCAGTATGGGGACTCTGATGGTCTCATACCGACTCTGAATTTATGTCTTTGGTGGTTCCTTAGTTGTGGTAGGCTTAGTTGGAGTTTCTGTGTCCGACATGATTGTGTTTGGATCTTTAACTGTATGTATGTTAACAGATTAGCTCTGATACCAATTGTTAGGTCACACACACACTGTAGAGGGGGTGAATACAGTGTATAGTACACTTAAATCGAACTTTAAGAACTTAAGTAACAGAAAACAAACTTTATTGAAACAATAAACTCTGTTACAGTATGGAACTGTTACCTCTCAGTGATGAACAAATATCACGAGAGCTTCTAGGGTTACAATGAATAATCTTTTCTAATAATGATAACACTTATAGTGTAAACCCTATGTCTGTGTTTATATACTACACAGTTACAAGATAATCGCTAATTGATATGGAATATAATTCTGCTTCCTAAAATATATCAATCAGATATCTTTTCTTCCAAGTATTCCATTCTTCACGAAATTCCTTCTTCATGCATACCTCTTCTTATGTTTATCTCGATCTTCTTTCCTTTAATCAGCTACTGTCCTTATCTGATTGTCCTTCAGCACTTAAGTTCTGATATCTATCTTCTGATGATTATCTCTTGATAATATAAGTACTGATATTCTTAAGTCCTGACTTCCAGTATAAGTACTGATCAACAGTTAAGTACTGATCTATCCTGTTCACGTATGATCTGAAAGCTAAACATAAAACATATTAGCCATGACATTATCAAATATATCTAACATACCTGATCTGGCACCTGAAATCCGACGGTACGGAAAGGACCGTCAGGAACACTCTTACGAGTGGTGCGCCTAAGTTTGGCCATCTTCTTGCTTAACTTCCATGGTTAGATCAACACAAATAAATGAGAAAAAAGGCTCAACAAGTAACTATTTAAACAATTCTAAATATTAAGACAGTAGAGGCATTCTTATTCTCAATAAACTAGGTGGAAGTATTATAACAATATCTAGAAAAGGGCTTCAAAAGAGGGTTTCAAGGCTTTCCAAATTAAAGCTTTGTATATCAACATTTCTCAAGAACAAATTATAGGGTTCTGTTATTCCCAGTGGACTAACAATGAGATTTACAGAAGGGGGGTTGAATGTAAATCTCAAAACTTTTGCAAGTTTTGAGCAGTTTCTAAAGCTAAGTGTTTAAGTGGACAAATATGTGTGAATTGCTTGAAGCTGATACAGACAGATATATATTCAAACACAAATGTAAAGAACACAAAGAACTTAAAAACTTTTCTGGTGGATTTGTTGTTCCACCAGAGATGTGTTATTTCAGAAAATCTGTGATTCAAAGAATTAAATCACAGCTGCTTCCTAGTACAAACTAGATGATTTTCTCTCTTGATATTTCTAAACAGCTCAGGAAAAAATCACTTCTAATTACTAGCTGCTACTTGGTTTATATAACACCAAGTTTACAAGTGAAGACAAAACTGTAAAATACAATTGAAAGGATTCTTCACATGTTTCTTCTTCATTTCTCTATCCAATGCAATCTAGGATAATCTGTGAATCTTTGAATACTTCCTTGTTTGCATCAGAATGGGAATGCTGCATTTTCTTGATTCCTCCTCGAGGCTTCCACATTCCAGTTTGTCTCTGTCAACCCATGTGCCTCTGTCAGCTTATGAATTGTCACTATCAACTGCTAATGAACTAAGCATCCGTTGAAGCTTTCATCCATTGATGCCTTATCCGTTGAGTTTCATTACTGGCAATCTTGAGCTGATCTTCAATTCTGAAAAATCTTCTGACTCCTTTGTTGTCTCTGAACTCCATCAACCAATGAGGTGATTTGTGAATTATAATTCCTCTTTCTTGAATGAGTAAAGTTCTAGGCAAAGTTTACAAGTTTTGAGCAGTTTCTAAAGCTAAGTGGACTAACAATGAGATTTACAGAAGGGGGGTTGAATGTAAATCTCAAAACTTTTGCAAGTTTTGAGCAGTTTCTAAAGCTAAGTGTTTAAGTGAATAAATGTGTGTGAATTGCTTGAAGCTGATACAGACAGATATATATTCAAACACAAATGTAAAGAACACAAAGAACTTAAAAACTTTTCTGGTGGATTTGTTGTTCCACCAGAGATGTGTTATTTCAGAAAATCTGTGATTCAAAGAATTAAATCACAGCTGCTTCCTAGTACAAACTAGATGATTTTCTCTCTTGATATTTCTAAACAGCTCAGGAAAAAATCACTTCTAATTACTAGCTGCTACTTGGTTTATATAACACCAAGTTTACAAGTGAAGACAAAACTGTAAAATACAATTGAAAGGATTCTTCACATGTTTCTTCTTCATTTCTCTATCCAATGCAATCTAGGATAATCTGTGAATCTTTGAATACTTCCTTGTTTGCATCAGAATGGGAATGCTGCATTTTCTTGATTCCTCCTCGAGGCTTCCACATTCCAGTTTGTCTCTGTCAACCCATGTGCCTCTGTCAGCTTATGAATTGTCACTATCAACTGCTAATGAACTAAGCATCCGTTGAAGCTTTCATCCGTTGATGCCTTATCCGTTGAGGCTTTATCCGTTGAAGCTTTATCCGTTGATGCATTATCAGTTGAAGTCTTTATCCGTTGAAGCACTTATCCGTTGATGGATATTATCCGTTGAAGCATTAGAGACATCCGTTGAAGCTTTGTTTCTTATCCGTTGAAGGTCTTCAATATCAGTTGATACTTCTTCACTTATACAAAATTACAAGGCATGAAATATTTACAATTAGCCCTCCTATTTGCATATCCACTAGTTGTCAACATGACCGATACTTTCCTATAACATCTAAGAATTACAACTTGAATCCAGAGAATGAAATGTGCTACAATACTAAACTTATTGCTAAGTAAAGCTACTCCTTCAACGGATAGCCAAGATGGTCTTATCCGTTGAGGCTACAATCACTAGATTTCTATTTAAGTGTTTTGTTTAACTTATCATCAAACTGATACACATATTCCTAACAATCTCCCCTATTTATGTCTACTAAAACTTTAGGCATAAATTTGGGTTTAGCTTGATGATAACAAAACACTTGATAAATATATTAACTGTAATAAAGCTGAAATTCAAAAGTGCTACAAAAATGTGTATGCTGAGATGGAATTGAAGAGTTACATTATTTCCAAGGGTGCTCCTTTAGCCTGAGCAGATTACTTCCTTTTCCTTTGATCCCTTGTTTTCTTTCCTAGCCTCCTGTCATTCTCCTCTATTTGAAGTTGAAGTTGTCTGTAGAATTCAGCTTCATCTTCTTCATTGATGTCCAACTTAGATTGCATATCCTTGAGAGTTTCATTACTGGTAATCTTGAGCTGATCTTCAATTCTGAAAAATCTTCTGACTCCTTTGTTGTCTCTGAACTCCATCAACCAATGAGGTGATTTGTGAATTGTAATTCCTCTTTCTTGAATGAGTAAAGTTCTAGGCAAAGCATTGGGCTCCCTCCAAGTTTTCCTTATGTTGGCAATCTTGTTGAGAATCTCAGTCTTGGCAGTCCTGGTAAAGCCAGAATCCCTTTGTATGGATGAGTAGACTCTAATCAAGGTAGAGTAGCCTTCATTCAGAATTCTGTAAAGAGGCCAGGTTCTTTCCCCATCTCCTTTGTATTTGAACACTAGTCTTTCTGGTAGCTGTCTGTAGGCAGCTATTCCCCTTACTTCCTCCAGCTCATCCAGATAGAGTTCAATGTCTGAAAATTCTTTTATGTCACAGATGTGAACATAATCATCTTTAGAGGCTTGAGGTTTAGGCTTAGGCTTCTGTGTGAATTTGATTGAGGCTCTAGAGGGTGTTGATTTGATTCTTCTTTTCTGCTTCTTTGATGGTGGAGAAGAGGTTAGGAAGGTGGGCAATTTGATGGTATCCCAATTAATTGGTTCCTCCTTGGGAATGATTGTTTCACCATGAATGTTCATGAAGGGGTCAGGCACAATGGGTTAAGGAATAGAGGGTAGTGGTTTGGATATTGATTGGGTTTCTTCAGTCTTATCTACCATTTTTCTCTTTGCATTGACTTTCTTTTTGTTCCCATTCTGCCATTCTTCTCTTCCCTTACTTCTTTCCTCCATCTCAGTACCAACCATGTTCCCCATAGCTTCATCTTCACTTTTGTCTTCAATTTCTTTCTGTTCTCCAGCCTGACTTGACTTTAGCTGTTTGTCAAGCTTTGCTTGTGCTCTTTTGTCAGCCTTTAGCTGTTTGGCTTCTTCCTTCAACCTTCTGGTTTCTTCCCTCTTGGCTATTGAGAATTTGGGATGTCCTTGCATCACACATATGCTCTTTCCCTCTCTGAAGATAATAGCCATGTTTCTCCTTACAGCCACATCCATGGCCTCTTTGAGATATGAGATACTTCTACCCAAAAGCTTGTCCTCATCAGCCTTTGGAAGAGGAAAATCCACTTCTTTCAGAGGATTCTTTATAGAGTCCTTATTGGATCTGTTGTAGGACTTGAGGACCATAGGTTTCAAATCCATGGAAGAAGTCTCTCCAACCTTATTCCTCCCTACTGGCTTGAGTTCCATAATAATTGATTCCACTTTTGTGCTGTGCTTCACAGATTGTGATTGAGAAGTTGTAGAACTAAATATTTGTTGCATCTTTTCATCAATCTTCTTCCTTTGCTCTTTGACTTGCAATTCAGCTGCTGCTATCTGCATTAGATCAATTCCATCAAGCTTTCCTTTGATTTGAATAATTGGAGAAGTGGTGATGACAGGAACTAGCACTTGAGAAATTTGAACTGTTATTGATGGCTCTCCTTCCCCTTTCCCTTTATTCTCCCCCTTTTTGTTATCATCAAGGGTAAGAGTCAAGCCTTGTGCATTGGCCAGCTGCATGAGTAGATTTGTTTGAGTTTGTTGATTCTGAAGAATGGTGACCATAAAATCTTCAATGATTTGAACCCTGTTTTCCAATCTGGCCAGTCTCTTGTCAGCATCAGATTCTTTCCTCAGTCTCCCCAACAAATCTTGCATAGTACCATAAGGTTTGACTGAATCCAACTTCTCAGCATTGTAGGATTTCAGATCAGCAACGTCCTGTTTGAGCTCATCCGCACTTAGATTTTGTTGGAAGTGCTGCAACTGCAAGAGATGCAGAGATTCCAGATGAGCTTGAAGAATTGCCTTGGTACCAGCATCTGTAGACTCCTGAAGGGCCTGCTGAATTGTCATGACTTGTCTAATCAAAGTGACACTAAACTCTCTTGGTGTGGAGGCTTTTGCCCATGCCCATTCAGGAAGATCAGGAACATAACTTGGGCCTGCTACTCCCCCTAAGTTCATGCTCTCATCTAAAGAATTAGAGTCATCATCATTAGAATTCACTCCACATTCTTCAGATGGCTCACCAGCTTGAGAAGGCAGCCTGTTAACAGCAGCTTTGTCTCTGAGAAAAGATTCTGAAGTGTGTACAATGTGTAATGTCTGTTCTGCCTCCACATTGCCCTGAGCAGCCAATAATTGATAGGCTGAAACAGGATGAGTAAAAGTGTCAGCATCCAAGGAAATGTTATCAATTGCAGCTTTGAAATGTTGCTGAAATTGTCTTCTCCTTTTC
>NW_027418700.1:0-101656 GCF_009905375.1 Apium graveolens
TTCATTTATGGCTTCATTGCATTCATGTTTAAAAAGCTGAGAGAGATCAGTAGTAATTACCTGGTTGCTTGATGAACTAGTTTCATTTTCATCAGAATTAGCCATCAGGGCTAGGTTGACATATTCCATATCATCATCTTCATTGACCCCATCTGCTGCCCAATCATCTTGAGTGAGAAAAGCTCTTTCCTTTTGTTTGAGTAAATCAAAATACTTCTTTTTGTAATCAACTTGCTCAAATTTCTTTTTATCAGAAGTTGCCTTTCTACACTCACTTGCAAAGTGTCCACTAATGCCACAGTTGTAACATTTGAACTTTGATTTGTCCACCATGTTTTTGTTTGGCTTAGTGAACTTTGTATTTTTTCTGAACTTCATCTTTGCAAACCTCCTGGACAGAAAAGCCAGATGTTCATCAACATCATCAGAGTCATCCTGACTGGAATTGTCTTCATCCTCAGCTGCTTGCTCTTTACCCTTGCTTGATTCTGATTTGCTTGTGCCAATTTTGAGACTTGGCATTGTCTTCTCCTCATTCCTGGCTTCCATCTTCTCACTGTCAGCTACAAGAGCAACTGTTCCTCCTTTTCTCTTTCCCTTTTCCAACAGCTCATCCTGCTCCATTTCAAGTTCATAAGTCTTCAGAATTCCATATAATCTTTTGAGTGTGAAGTTCTTATAATCTTGAGAATTTCTTAAAGAGACAGTCATGGGCTTCCATTCCTTTGGCAGAGACCTAAGAAATTTTAAGTTGGAATCCTTGACTTGGTACACTCTACCATACAGCTTCAATCCATTTAACAGTTTCTGAAATCTGTTGAAGGTATCATTTAATGATTCACCTTCTTCAAAGTGAAAATATTCATACTGTTGAATAAGAAGCTGCATCTTGTTCTCTCTGACCTGCTCAGTACCTTCACAGATGATTTGTACAGTATCCCAAACTTCCTTTGCAGTTTGGCTATTGATGACATTGTCAAACATATCTTGATCTAAGCCATTAAACAAAATGTTCATGGCTTTCTTGTCCTTGCGGATTTCTTCCATATCTTCAATAGTCCATTCTGCTTTTGGCTTGGGAATGGATTGTCCAACAGCAACTGTTGCAGTAGCAGCTGTGGCTACTTTGTGAGGGATGTGAGGACCATTTTCAATACAGTTGATGTAGCTTTCATCTTGAGAAAAAAGATGTAAATGCATCTTCACTTTCCAGTGATGATAATTATCTTTTTCCAGGACTGGGATCTTTATACCAATATCCTTCCTACTCATGATGGTAGCAGGAGGATTCTTCTGTACACTCATGATGTTAGCAAAATAGATCTTTAAACTCTTTGTATGTTAAGAGCTTGCTCTGATACCAATTGTTATTCCCAGTGGACTAACAATGAGATTTACAGAAGGGGGGTTGAATATAAATCTCAAAACTTTTGCAAGTTTTGAGCAGTTTCTAAAGCTAAGTGTTTAAGTGAATAAATGTGTGTGAATTGCTTGAAGCTGATACAGACATATATATATTCAAACACAAATGTAAAGAACACAAAGAACTTAAAAACTTTTCTGGTGGATTTGTTGTTCCACCAGAGATGTGTTATTTCAAAAAATCTGTGATTCAAAGAATTAAATCACAGCTGCTTCCTAGTACAAACTAGATGATTTTCTCTCTTGATATTTCTAAACAGCTCAGGAAAAAATCACTTCTAATTACTAGCTGCTACTTGGTTTATATAACACCAAGTTTACAAGTGAAGACAAAACTGTAAAATACAATTGAAAGGATTCTTCACATGTTTCTTCTTCATTTCTCTATCCAACGCAATCTAGGATAATCTGTAAACCTTTGAATACTTCCTTGTTTGCATCAGAATGGGAATGCTGCATTTTCTTGATTCCTCCTAGAGGCTTCCACATTCCAGTTTGTCTCTGTCAACCTATGTGCCTCTGTCAGCTTATGAATTGTCACTATCAACTGCTAATGAACTAAGCATCCGTTGAAGCTTTCATCCGTTGATGCCTTATCCGTTGAGGCTTTATCCGTTGAAGCTTTATCCGTTGATGCATTATCAGTTGAAGTCTTTATCCGTTGAAGCACTTATCCGTTGATGGATATTATTCATTGAAGCATTAGAGACATCCGTTGAAGCTTTGTTTCTTATCCATTGAAGGTCTTCAATATCAGTTGATACTTCTTCACTTATACAAAATTACAAGGCATGAAATATTTACAATTAGCCCTCCTATTTACATATCCACTAAAAGTCAACATGACTGATACTTCCCTACAACATCTAAGAATTACAACTTGAATCCAGAGAATGAAATGTGCTACAATACTAAACTTATTTCTAAGTAAAGCTACTCCTTCAACGGATAGCCAAGATGGTCTTATCCGTTGAGGCTACAATCACTAGATTTCTACTTAAGTGTTTTGTTTAACTTATCATCAAACTGATACACATATTCCTAACAGGTTCTCAGATAGATTCTCACAACTCTTAAGAAGATCAATCCAGACTTTGTATATTAAATGTCAAAATAGAATGACAAGGTTCTCGTTTAAGTTTTCTTATAACTTTAAGAAGTTTAATCAATACTATTCAATTTGAAATCAGAATACAATGAACAATGCTTGTTGAACGATGCTCATTGCACAATTAAAAATCTTTCATATTTACTTTAACAATATAAAACCCTTGATTGGAATATCCATCTTTTACTAATAATAGGGGTGATCATCCCGTATTGACCTCCATCTGGTCATTAAGGTATCTTTGACATTATTTTAGCCTATAATAATAGACTAGCTCCGCTAGTCTCTTACGTGACCGGACTAGCCCCGCTAGCCTCTTACGTCTCTATCCAATATTTAGGAATTCATTGAAAATCTTAACATTGTAAAACATAGAAGTTTTAACTAAATTCTTTTTTAATATTACCAGTATTTGAAATCATTTGGATTCTTTCAAGTCAAAAATTATTCTTAGGTTCAATTCAAGAATTCAAGAGGAATAAGCAATTGAAAATGAAGGGAACGTAAGTTGAGGAAATGATCAATCATCAGGCATATGTATTAACAATGCTGTAATCAGAATAGATTTAAGGAATGGTACATTAACAAGGCAACATTTTACAATCATAAGAATCTGGGTTAACAAGCTCTTAGGTAGGAAAGATTCATTACGTCACTTAGGGTCAAAGGATCGTAAGGATAACAAGGAATAAGAACAAGGTAAATGTACTTGAAACAACGATCTAATAACATGGTTTATCATCAAGTTCAATAACAGTATTAAAAAGATTTTTTACTTTCTCAATGCATAACATCAAGATCTCTCTATGATCAAATTACAATAAAAGGAAGAGTTACTGGCCTCACAAAGCTTTCCTTCTTCACGGGATTTGAGCTATTACCACCCAAGACCTCTTTTCCTTTCCTAGATCGAATTCCTTCACTTTCTGAATCTACAATCACAAAATAAACCCTAATCAGAACCTTATCAAATCTTGACATTTCTCAGAACGTCTAACTTTCTACCCTAATCATAATATCTTACTCCTTACAATAACTCATATCATACTTAACACACACAGATAACCATTCTTATATTCTTTATACCTTCCATAAATCATTTACTTTACATATAGCACGTAATCACAAATTCACATAACTAGACACAGTCATTCATAACCAAGTCTTATTAAAACCTTACATTTATACTTCTTATACATATACTCTCTTTTCGAAAATCGGGCATGATGTATTCATAAATACGCTAACCCATTATTAGAAAACAACAATCAATCACATATTTTATTCACTTATACTTAAATGTAACATGCAATTCACCTTCTACGATTACCGCTAACGACCTAACATATCGATTCAAATTATAACACTAAACTCGAATTCAAGGACTCGAGTCTCATTTTCTTTAAAAACGAACATAACTTAGTTACCGACTTTCACATTCAAAACCACATATTATACATGCAAATCTAATTCACCTCATAAATCACAAAAATCACATATTCATACCCGTTTATTTTAAAACCCGAATTCAACAACGATAATTTGACTCTATAAAATTCTGAAAGTATTTGCTAAGCAAAATACGATTAATCACATATCAATTTTCCTAGCTATTCGAATTATAAAATATCAACTCGAATCAAAACTTCGAATTTAAACACAAAATTAGAACTAAAACAAGAATTCGAAAATCATATCGTTCGAACTCCATTTAACTAACATGCAACCATTCGAAACCATTGATTTAAGATTTTATAGCTCAGACATAGCATCACGGCTCACCACCGACTCACCGGAGTTTATCGCCGGTGGCAGAGACTCTCGGTGGTGCCTTCGAATCGAGGGTTTCCTACCAAAAATCACCGATTTCTCAAGAACTATACTCACATACTTTGTTTTCATAAAAATTAAAACCAAAACCTTCAAATTCGACTTTAAATTCGAAGCAGGTTTTCGGGGTTTTGAATTTCATCAACACGAAACTGACATGCAAACTTGAATCAAGAAACTAGAATAAAAACGAGACTCAACCATGGTCTCGAATCGGAAAAAGAATGGAAAATGAGAGAGAACGGAAAGAGATTACCAAGAACCGAGAGAGAGAAAGTCGAGAGTGAAAGAGAGAGCCGATGGAAGAAGAAAGAAGGGGGTGGGGGAGTATATATGTGTGGCAGGGGAACTTCAGTCCTTTCACAACTAAAAACATAATATGATTTTCTTTTTTATTTCCTTTTTATGCAAAATTTTATATTTTCATTTGAATAATAATATAAAATTTACTTTTTAAAAATCTAAAAGTTCCATAATTTAAAATGTTAACTCAAAGAATATAAAATTAGCTCTCTCCCCATATTTTTAAAATAATTTTGGAGAACATACTTTATTTTCTACGAATTTTACAAATAAAGCACTAATAATAGAAATAAACTTTTGGAAAATCATTTTATAATGCCAGAACGTCGAAATAAATCCAACTCTTATTTTTAAAAAGTCTCTAGAACTATTATAGAGATAATAAAATAGATTTTACACTTTGATCATATTCAGATAATTTTATAAAAATATATAGAGGACAATTAATCCCTATTTATACCAAATAAATTCCTTTAAAAATCTTTAAAACTCCCGAATCACAATTGTATGGACGAACATATATTCACATAATAACACCAATCACAACTTATGATTATACACTTTTACACACAATTTCTATTATATATATAAGCGTCGATACTCAATACGTGTTACTTTCTAAAATAACGAAACACTTCGCAACTCGAATCCAAACAATCACAAATACACGCAATACTCATTATTCTCATATCTTAACACAACCTACATATTATATCTTTTTTATCCCTTTTCATTAAATCCATCTTTTGTATAACGGGTCCCGTTTTACCTGACTATCTGACAATAATGACTCAATTATGCTTTTCAAAACATAGCTTATACCTTTTACTGACTCATCAAACTGGAACGAGACATTTTACGTTCTCTTTTACTATCTCACAGAAATTACACATAAGCCACAAAATTATATACTTTATATTTTTATCAACATAATTCACAATAGATCTCAAAATTATATTTTATTCATATAATTACATTGCGAAAATCTCAGTCGTCACATAAGATATATTTATTACAAACAAAAGATAATCACGTAAAGCCTAATTTATACATAAACTTATTTAAATTTTTATATAAATATTGATTGATTAATTAATTTTTAAATAAGTTCATTCATTGAATATGTAACAATATATATATATATATATATATATATAATTTAAGATAAATTAATAACCTTTAAATTGAATTATAAAAAAATTAGATAGTGAACAATTAGTCTAAAAGAAAACTAATGTTCGTCGCATTTTATCACATAGACTCTACTTATAAAAAATATTCCTATTACTACTTTGCTTATAATATTTCTAAAATGTATTTACTTATATAAATTATTAAAATTTAAACAACCTTTTATAATTTAGCTCAAGATAATAATTAATAATTATTTAACATTTACTATTTTCCAACTTTTTTTCTATTTATGTTTTTTTGTTGAAAAGAAAATTTAACTTTTTTCCTATTTTTGCAAAAAAGTGTATATATATGTGTGTGTGTGTGTCTGTGTGTATGATACTGATCAAATAGAAACAAAATTATTCTAAAAAATAGAAACAGGTCGAGACCAATTTTTAATCACAATTTTGACTTGCACAATTTACCATTTGTACATCACAAATTACTATTTTGTATTTTTTTTGACGAACAAAGGCAAATTTCATTAAAACATTAAAATACAATTGAAACAAACCTCCTAGCTGTAAAATACAATGTGATTGTGAAACAAATAGCTGTTTTGTTTTTAGATCGCTTATCACCTAAAATATGCAAATTCTTTGAGCTAAAATGTATAAAATGACATCTCGAGCAATCCAACCTACACTGTTTGTGAAACTAGTAGCATCACAATTGATCTTCACATAAGCATTATCTGTAGCCCAATATTCAGTATTATGAGTAATTTTTTGTTGTAAAAGGTAAGCTCTTGTAAAATCCACCACCGTCCCAGATTTGGTGCGAGTCTCACAGATCTCCCAAAATACCATCGAAATTCTTCTCAGAAAAATACCGAACCCGTAACAGGACACACAAAAATAACAAAATAGAACATTAACATCCCAAAAATATGGGCACATAACAACCTTGATAACAAGGTACTTAACAAGATTACATCCAAAAAGGATAAAATCTTGGTTTTATTAAATAAACATGTAAAAAGATGGTGTGGAAGAATGAAGGGGCGAGGAAGGAATGACCAAAAAATGGAGAACTGGAGGGTATGAACCCTAGATTTGAGAGTTGACTCTCAAAACCTAGTTTAGAGAGAGAGGCGCTTACCTATGAGTATTGATTAGAAATGCATTTTATGTATTTTCCCTATGATTAATATAACAAATCTCTTAAATATAAATATATACATACATATATATGAAATATATGTATCATCATTTTTAACCGCATTGAACCTCCAATCACCATTACCAATACCTTCCACGACTAATTACCGCTTATCACCACAACTAACCACCGCCGCTTACTATCATAACTTGCCACAAATAAAGACTATTTATCACCACCGCACATCACCTCTCATCACTTACTCCCACGAAGGGTCTCTTATTATTACAATTTACCATCCATAATCAAACACCAATAGCTAACATTAGTATATTTTCTTTATTATGAAAAATAAATATTATTTTTTTTTAAAAAATAAAACAGGGATTAATTGTGTATAAATGAGTGATTTCGTAGTTATATAAACGACGACAATTTCATGTTGCAGAGGTGAATTAACAAATCATAAAAAGTTAGTTATTGCAATTTAAGTAATTGAAAATATCAATTGAAAATTTGAGTTTGTGTAGTTTTTAGATTATTTATTGTTATTTATATTTAGTGAAATATTTAATTACAAAAAAGACATTTTATAACATGTAAATCTGAAAAATATATTGATTCTAATAGATTAATATTTAAAAAGTTTATTAAAATTTTTAAGAGATAATCAATAATTTTGTAAATAACCAAATTTCATAAATGAGAAGTCCAAAATAACGGTTATCGCCGAGAGTGTCCACTGTCCATTATACCCAATCGTCGAATCTGTCAAATGCGAGTACGACTTTAAACCAAAACTTCTTTCTATCAGGTGAACAGTGATTCCATATACACAATTACAAGAAAATGAACAAAGTATTGACACAAACAGTGCCCTCAAAATATCTGTAATTCACTTCATCCTCTTCCTCGCACATCCTTTTCGAAGTTTTGTATTGTGCTATTAGAGAGGCTTTCATATTAAAATCAGTATGCATTCATTGTGATGTAGGCTATTACTATGACACCCTCAAACTCGGGGTTAAGAATGAGGACCCACAACACTAATATAATAACTATAATATAACAACATAATTAAATTAAACCCGAAATCTACAAGGATCTAATCAGGATAAAGTATGAGACAAGATTACAACTACCATCCAGAATATATATTATTATACAACCCTTTTATAAATTATTTAAAATACGATTCTGACTTAGAATCGCCAAATAACCCAAAAGTATCTGAAACCAGCTATTACATTTCCACCAACTACCAACACTTTCTCACACGACATCTACCTGATTTGACACCAGGAATCTAACGGTACGGAAATGACCGCTAGGAACATTCTTACGAGCGATGTGCCTAAGTCTGGCCATATTCTTTCTTAACTGCCAAGGTTAGATCAATGCAAACGAGTGAGCTATGTTAGGAAATGAATAACACACACGAGGGGGGGGGGGTGAATGTGTTTTAGATGTTTTTAAGCTTTTCTTGAATGTTTATGGTTGAACAAAGTAAATTAAATCTTGTAGTAAAATGTGTTCATGCAGAAATTAAGCTTGCAGAAAATAAAGAACACAAATCTTCAAAACTTACTTAATTTTTTATTAAAATTAAGATTTTTTTGCTACAAAATTTCTAGGCTCTTTGTTAATAAAGAGCTTAGCTTCTTCTTGATAGAGTTACAAGATTTCTATCTAAATTGTTACTACTGACTGAAGGACCAGTGTTAACTTTATAATTCAGTTAACTGCTGGTTTACACAGTGTACAATAAGACATGCTATTAGCTTTTCTAAACTGTCACTTGTCATTTCTATTTATAGAAAAGTAGATCTTCCATTTCTGGCTTAGCATATCTTTAGCATCCTGTGATTACCTTGATCTTCCTCTGTCAATTAATCTTCACCATTGATCTTGCACATTCTTCAAGCTGCTTTTTGTAGACTTGTCAATCCAGCTGGTTGAATTGTTTGTTGATTGTTTAGCTTGAATATTGAACTGGTCTGTGATTTTGTACTTTGAGAATTTCACTCGAGATCTCCAATTAGGCATATAGAGACCTTGACATATCGATAAGTATAATGACTTATCGAGATCTCTAATGCTCTAGTGAATTTGACTTATAGAGGTCTCTGAGTTCTCGAATGAAACTTTGGCTTGTCGAGATCTCTCAACATCATGTCTTCACTTTGACATGTCGATAACTTAGAGTTCTCTAGTGAATTTTAACTTATCGATATCTCTGAGTTCTCTAGTGAACTTTGACTTATCGATAACTCAGAGTTCTCTAATAAATGTAGACTTGTCGATAACTCTGAGTTCTCTAGTGAAGAAATGACTTTTCGATATCTCCAACCTTCATGTCTTCTTAACAGCAGTTATCCGTTGATACCATGAGTTCCTACTTCAACGGTTACTCCCTATCCGTTGATAGTCTCTACACATATATCTAAATCAATTCCAAGTATAGAAGACATGGTTACTGTACAATCACTTCTAGGATTGAGAGAAGGGAGTGATAATTTGAGTGAGAGGCTCGGTTGCTCCCAGGCAAAAGGAGAGGTTGAGAGTCAAAATATGCATGCCATTTCTTCCAGCATGGCAAAAGTGAGTGAGAGGAGTGCCACCTTAGTAGGTGAGGGTGAGGGTGTGAGGGTGTGTGTGAGCCAGGGGGAGCCCTGATGCAAGAATATAGAAAAAATGAGAGAAAAGCAGGTACAGAAGCTATAAGGGTGGATCCAGCCATTGCCAGTGAGTCAATGATTGTGGATGATGCTGAAAAGGGAAGACAATTTCAGTAATATTACAAAGCTATAATTGATAACATTTCCTTGGATGCTGACACTTTTACTCATCCTGTTTCAGCCTATCAACTGTTGGCTGCTCAGGGCAATGTGGAGGCAGAGCAGACTTTGAACATAGTGCACACTTCAGAATCTCTTCAAAGAGATAAAGCTGCTGTTAATAGGATGCCTTCTCAAGCTGGTGAGCCATCTGAAGAATTTGAAGTAAATTCTCATGATGATGACTCTGTTTCTTTGGATGGAAGCATGAACTTAGGGGGAGATGAAGGCCCAGGTTCTGTTCCAAATTTACCTGAATGGGCATGGACAAAGAAATCTACACCAGGACAGTTTGGTGTAGCTTTGGTCAAGCAGGTCATGGCTATTCAAAAGACCCTTCAGGAAACTTCAGATGCTGGTACCAAGGCTATTCTTCATGCTCATCTAGACTCTCTGCATCTTCTGCAGTTGCAACACATCAGACAGAATTTGAGTGTGGATGAACTCAAAAAGGATATTGCTGACTTGAAATCCTACAATTCTGAGAAGTTGGATTCAGTCATGCCTTATGGTACAATGCAAGATTTGTTGCTGAGACTGAGGAGAGAATCTGATGCTAACAAGAGGCTGGCCAAGTTGGAAGACAAAGTTCAAGTCATTGAAAACTCTGTGGTCACCATTCTTCAAAATCAACAATCTCAGACAAGTCTACTATTGCAGCTGGCAAAAGCACAAGGCTTGACCCCTATCCTTGATGATAACAAAAAGGGGGAGAATAAAAGGGAAGGGGAAGGAGAGCCATCAACAAAAGTTCAAATATCTAAAGTGCTAGTTCCTGCTTCAAATATCTTAAGTGCTAGTTCCTGCCATCACCACTTCTCCAACACCTCAAATCAAAGGAAAGCTTGATGGAATTGATCTAATCCAGATAGCAGCAGCTGAGATGAAATTCAAAGAGCAAAGGAGGAGAATTGATGAAAGGATGCAACAAATGTTTGGCTCTACAAACTCAAAATCACAATCTGTGAAGCATAGCACAAAGGTGGAGCCAATCATTATGGAGCTCAAGGCAGTAAGGAGGAATAAGGGTGGAGAGACTTCTTCAAAGAATCTGAAACCTATGGTTCTCAAGCCCAACAATAGATCCAACAAGGACTCTACAAAGAACCCTCTAAGCCTTGCTCAGTTGAAAGGAGTGGATTTTCCTCTTCCAAAGCCTGATGAAGACAAGGTTTTAGGTGGTAATATCATAAAGCACAAGGAGACCAAGGATGTGGTTGAAAGAATAAACATGGCTATTATCTTCAGAGAGGGAAAGAGTATCTGTGTGATACAAGGACATCCCAAATTCTCAATAGCCAAGAGGGAAGAAACCAGAAGGTTGAAGGAAGAAGCTGAAAAGCTAAAGGCTGACAAAAGAGCACAAGCAAAGCTTGAAAAACAGCTAAAGTCAAGTCAAGCTAAAGAAAAGAAAGAAATTGAAGACAAGGGTGAAGATGTAGGTATGGGGGACATGTTTAGTGATGATGTGGAAGAAAGAAGTGAGGAAAGAAAGGAATGGCAGAAAGGGAACAGAAAGAAGGTCAATGCAAAAAGGAAGATTGTAGATGAAACTGAAGAAACCCAATCAAAATCCAAACCACTACCTTCTATTCCTGAACCCATTGTGCCTGGCCCCTTCATAAACATCCATGGTGAAACAATCACTCCTAAGGAGGAACCAATTGATTGGGACACCATCAAATTGGCCACCTTCTTAACCACTTCTCCACCATCAAAGAAACAGAAGCCTCAAAGGATGATTATGTTCACATTTGTGACATAAAGGAATTTACAGACATTGAACTCTATCTGGATGAGCTGGAGGAAGTAAGGGGAATAGATGCCTACAGACAGCTTTCAGAAAGACTAGTGTTCAAATATAAAGGAAGTGGGGAAAGGAATTGGCCTCTTCACAGAATTCTGGATGAAGGCTATTCTACCCTGATTAGAGTCTACTCAGCTATCAAAAGGGATTCTGGCTTTACCAGAACTGCCAAAACTGAGATTTTTAACAAGATTGTCAGCATAAGGAAAACTTGGTGGGAGTCCAATGCCTTGCCTAGAACATTACTCATCCCAGAGCATGGATTTACAGTTCATAATCACCTCATTGGTTGATGGAGTTCAGAGATAATAAAGGAGTCAGAAGATTTTTCAGACTTGAAGATCAGCTCAAGATTGCCAGTAATGAAACTCTCAAGGATATGCAATCTAAGCTGGACATCAATGAAGAAGATGAAACTGAATTCTACAGACAACTCCAACTCCAAATAGAGGAGAATGACAGGAGGCTAGGGAAGAAAACAAGGGATCAAAGGAAAAGGAATTAATCTGCTCAGGCTAAAGGAGCACCCTTGGAAACAATGTAATTCTTCAATTCTATCTCAGTATATACAGTTTTGCAGCACTTTTGAATTTCTACTTTATTTCAGTTCATGTGTTTTTTAAGTGTTTTGTTATCATCAAGTTAAACCCAAATTTATGCCTACAGTTCTAGTAGACATAAATAGGGGGAGATTGTTAGGAATATGTGTATTAGTTTGATGATAAGTTCAACAAAACACTTAAGTAGAAATTTGGTGTGTGTAGCCTCAACGGATAAGACCATTCTGGCTATCCGTTGAAGGAGTAGCTTTACTTAGAAATAAGTTTAGTATTGTAGCACATTTCATTCTCTGTACTTAAGTTGTAATTCTTAGATGTTGTGGGAAATTATAAGTCATGTTGACTACTAGTGGATATGCAAATAGGAGGGCTAATTGTAAATATTTCATGCCTTGTAATTTTGTATAAGTGAAGTAGTATCAACTGATATTAAAGGCCTTCAACGGATGAGAAACAAAGCTTCAACGGATGTCTCTAAAGCTTCGACAGATAACATCCATCAACGGATGAGTGCATCAACGGATAAAAGCTTCAACTGCTAATGCTTCAACGGATAAAGCCATCAACGGATAAAAGCTTCAACGGATGCTAAGTTCAATAGAAGTTGATAGTGATAATTCATAAGCTGACAGAGGCACATGGGTTGACAGAGACAAACTGGAATGTGGCAGCCTCTAGGAGGAATCAAGAAAAAGTAGCATTTCCATTCTGGTGCAAACAAGGAAGTATTCAAAGATTCACAGCTAAACCTAAATTGCATTGGATAGAGAAATGAAGAAGAAACATGTGAAGAATCTTTTAATTGTATTCTACAGTTTTGTCTTCACTTGTAAACTTGGTGTTATATAAACCAAGTAGCAGCTAGTAATTAGAGTGTGAATTTTCCAGAGCTGTTTAGAAAAATCCAAAGAGAAAATCATCTAGTTTGTACTAGGACGCAGCTGTGATCAATTCTTTGATTCACAGATTTTCTGAAATAACACATCTCTGGTGGAACAACATATCCACCAGAAAAGTTTTTAAGTTCTTTGTGTTCTTTACATTTGTGCTTGAATATATATCTGTCTATATTAGCTTAAAGCAATTCACACACATTTGTTCATCAAAACACTTAGTCTTAGAAACTGCTCAAAACTTGAAAAAGTTTTGAGATTTACATTCAACCCCCCTTCTGTAAATCTCATTGTTAGTCCACTGGGAATAACATCAGAGTTCTCTAATGAATCTAGACTTGTCGATAACTCCGAGTTCTCTAGTGAAGAAATGACTTCTCGATATCTCCAACATTCATGTCTTCTTGACTTGTCGATATCTCTCTGAGTTCTCTAGTAGCTTTCCCGACTTCTCGATAAGTCATTTGGGGTTCTCGAATGACTTCTCTATAATACTAAATATGTGACTTGTAAAGATCTTGAGAGTATTTTTAACCAAACAGATTTATTCAACTCCAAGCTTCTTCAAAATTCTTCTGAGGCATGATCACCTTGATCTTCTTCCAGATAGAATCCTTAGGCTTGATACTGTTTCAGGAAAAAGACTCCAATCTGCTCCTTAGCATTTTTACAGACTTTAAGTGTTACATGTACAAAATACAAATTTAGATAACAATACAACTTACTTAGGGTTGATAAATTATCTTAGTCTTGTTAAGGTACATGCATGTCTTATACAACAATCTCCCCCAATTTGTGAGAAGATTGCTTAACACAAATTCATGCCTGTTAACAAGACTAACCCCAAGTTTAAAATGACGAAAATAAAATTAATATACAAAGTTTGATAAGATTATAATTATTGTACAACATAAGATTTACAAGGTTCAATGGTCACAAGTATCAGGTAAAGATAGTCTTTGTGTCTGCTTCTTCTCTAAGCTGATCCTTTAAGTGGTCAAGAAGTCCAAGTTCTTCTATAATAGGTGTTCCACTTAAAGCTTCTATAAGTTTTTGTCTTGCTACCTTAGGATAACCACTGTATAGAAATTTTATGCAGAATCTTGAGAATGCACCAGCTTTGATGTTTAGAAATCTTCCATCTTTGGAGATTCTGCTCATTCCTTTTGCTTTCAACTCTTCAGATCTTTTTATGTACATCTCAATCTCTTCATCATACCTCCATTTCTTTCTTTATCTTTAGCCTAATTTCTTTTCTTTGTTTCCTCCCTTTCAATGAAGATGATGATATGGAATATGTCAACCTAGCCCTGATGGCTAATTCTGATGAAAATGAAACTAGTTCATCAAGCAACCAGGTAATTACTACTGACCTCTCTCAGCTTTCTAATATTGAATGCAATGAAGCCATAAATGATATGTCCAATGAATTATATCATTTGCGTGTTTCCCTTAAATCACTAGCTAAAGAAAACACAAGAATCAAAGAGAATACTGTATTTTTAAGTGATAGGAATGCTGTGTTAGAGGGTAAGGTAATTGAGCTTGAAAAGATTAAAATCAAATGCTTGACTGTTGAGAGTGAACTAGAAGAATCTGTTAAGAAAGTAGAAATTCTTTCTAAACAATTAGAACGTGAGCAAGAAGTAATCAAGGCCTGGAAAATATCTAGGGATGTTAGTGCTCAAATTGTCAAGGTTCAGGGAATTGAATCACTTTGTGAGAATTCCTGGAAGAAAACCAAAAAGGAAGTTGAATTAATTGATGGATTGTCAACGGATGTGGAATCAACGGATGATGAAAGTTATCCGGAAGGAAGAAAAAGAGCATCCGTTGAAGGCTCATCAATTAAAACAGGCAAGTGATTTTAAAAAGAACAATTTGAAAAATCTCAATAAGAAGTTTGGTTCAACTTCCAAGAACTTTGTCAAGGAGGAAGCTAGCACATCCAAAGATTCCAGTAAAGTGAATATAGGACACATGACCTTAGATCAGTTGAAAAATAGGCTTAAGTTGGTTGAGGATAAAAAGGAAACTAAAAGAAAATCTAATAGAAATGGGAAGGTAGGGATTAACAAACACAACAATTACACACCTGATAAGTATGCTCCTAGAAAAAGCTGTGCATTGTAAAAGTGTTAATCATCTATCTGATAAATGCAAATCTGTTAAGAATGCTCCCATGCCTTTAACTCCTTCCATGCCTAACATGTCTATGTCACCTCTGCATGCTGTGCCTGTTATGTCTAATCAGAATCCTCATGCACATTTTGCAAACATGCCATATGTTAATAATCCTTATTTTACTGCATTCAGTATGCCTCAAATGCCCTACAACATGCCTATGTGGAATAATATGTTTGCACAATCTATGCCTTATCAAATTCAACCAAATGTACTAAATGATTCTGTGACTAACCCTACACTTCAACCAACTACATCTGAGACCAAGGTTGACCCAAAGTTGCCTGAGTCAAAAGATGCAGGAGGAATGAAGTCTAGAAAAAAGACTAACAAGGCTGGACCCAAGGAAACTTGGGTACCAAAATCAACTTGATTGATTTTGTTGTGTGCAGGGAAAAAGAAGGAATCTATGGTACTTGGACAGTGGTTGTTTAAGGCACATGACAGGAGATTTCACCCTGCTCACAGAGTTCAAGGAGAGAGCTGACCCTAGCATAACCTTTGGAGATGACATCAAAGGGTTCACTATGGGATATGGCTTGATTTCAAAGGAAAATGTCATCATTGATGAAGTTGCATTAGTTGATGGTCTCAAACACAATCTATTGAGTATCAGTCAACTATGTGACAGAGGGAATACTGTTTCCTTCAATTCTGAAGCCTGTGTTATCACAAATAAGAAGGACAACAAAGTGATTCTAACTGGAGTTAGAAAAGGAAATGTGTACTTGGCTGACTTCAACTCTACAGATGCAGAATCAATTACTTGTCTTTTCAGCAAAGCAGGTCCAATTGAAAGTTGGCTATGGCACAAGAAGCTGTCCCATTTGAATTTCAAGACAATGAATGATCTAGTCAAAAAGGACTTAGTTAGAGGAATGCCTCTAGTGGAATTCACAAGGGATGGACTGTGTGATGCTTGTCAGAAAGGAAAGCAAAAGAAAGTATCATTCAGTAAGAAGCTTGAATCAGCAATTGATGAACCATTACAACTGCTACACATGGATCTTTTTGGAGCAATCAATGTATTGTCAATTTCAAGGAAAAGACATTGCCTAGTGATTGTAGATGATTTCTCAAAGTTTTCATGGACTTATTTTCTTGGATTAAAGGATGAAGCTAGTGAGATCATTATCAATCATATCAAGCAAGTCAACAATCATCCAGATTTCAAAGTAAGGAATATCAGGAGTGACAATGGAATTGAGTTCAAGAATTCAACCATGAAGTTGTTCTGTGAAGAAAATGGGATCATGCATGAGTTCTCAGCTCCAAGGACTCCACAATAGAATGGTGTGGTGGAAAGGAAGAACAGATCACTAATTGAAGCTGCAAGAACAATGCTTGAAGAGTCAAAACTCCCAACATACTTTTGGGCTGAGGCTGTTAACTGTGCATGCTACACTCAGAATATTTCTCTAATCAATCAAGCAAAAGGCATGACTCTCTATCAATTGTTCAAGAGAAGAAAACCAACCTTAAACTTTCTTCATGTCTTTGGTTGCAAATGCTAGATTCTAAGGAATCAACCAGATCACAAAGGAAAGTTTGATGCAAAAGCTGATGAAGGAATATTTGTTGGTTATTCTGCTGGAAAATTATATAGGGTCTACAATCTAAGAACCAACATTGTCATGGAATCTGTGCATGTTGTGTTTGATGATAAAAAGATTGATGGACTAACAGATGAGGGACATCATGAAGGACTCAAATTTGACAACATTGAGATATATTGTGATGATAGTGAAGATGAGAATGATGGAGAAGGCACCTCAAAAAGAATTCGAAATCTGCCTTTGGACAATGCACAAAATGCTACATCCATTGAAAGTCATAATTCAGCTTTTGTTGATAGAAGCAATGCAGCATCCGTTAAAAGACAAAGTGCATCATCCGTTGAAGTTCATAATGAAGCATCCGTTGATCACAGTCTGTCAACGGATAATCATTTTACTTCATCAAGTAATAGAACTCCCAATTCCTTTCAAAGGATCAGCAACTCAGGGGGAGTTTCAACCAATCAACATTCTATCTCACATCATGACAATACCGATGCAACCTCATCTAGAGCTAATCTACCACCTCAAAGAAAATGGACCAAGAATCACCCTTTTGAATTGATCATTGGTGATGCTACATCTAAAGTGCAAACTAGAAGGGCTACTCAAGATGAATGTCTATATAGTAGTTTTCTATCACAGGAGGAACCTAAGAGAGTGGAAGAAGCCCTATTGGATCCAGATTGGATTTTAGCAATGCAAGAGGAGCTAAACCAATTTGAGAGGAACAAGGTATGGAAGCTGGTACCCAAGCCAAAGAACAAGAGCTCTATTGACACAAAATGGGTATTCAGAAACAAGATGGATGAAAATGGCATTGTCATAATGAATAAAGCCAGATTGGTTGCTAAAGGCTATTCTCAATAAGAGGGAATAGATTTTGATGAGACATTTGCTCCAGTTGCCAGACTTGAAGCCATCGGAATCTTTCTAGCCTATGCAGCCCATGCCAATTTCAAGGTCTATCAAATGGATGTCAAGAATGCATTTCTGAATGGAGAATTGGAGGAAGAAGTTTATGTAAGCCAACCTCCAGGATTTGAAGATCCAAATTTTCCAGACTATGTATATTATCTGTTAAAAGCACTCCATGGACTAAAGCAAGCACCTAGAACCTGGTATGAAACTTTGTCAAAATTTCTTCTAGATAATTACTTCACAAGAGGTACTGTTGACAAAACTCTTTTCTTTAGAAATGTTAATGGCTCTACAATACTTGTTCAAACTTATGTAGATGATATTATATTTGGTTCTACAGATGATAAGCTTTGTAAAAAGTTTGCTAAGTTAATGCAAAGTAAATATGAAATGAGCATGATGGGAGAGCTAACTTATTTTCTTGGTTTACAAGTTAAACAAGTTAGTGGTGGAATTTTCATTAGTCAAACTAAATATATTTATGATCTTTTCAAGAAGTTTGACTTAATGGATTGTTCATCTGCAAAAACTCCCAAGACCACTGCCACCAAACTTGAATTAAACAAGGCTGAAAAGTCTGTGGATATTACAAGTTATAGAGGCATGGTTGGCTCACTTTTATATTTAACTGCTAGCAAACCTGATATAATGTTTTCTACATATCTCTGTGCTAAATTTCAAGCTGACCCTAAAGAATCTCACTTAGTGGCTATTAAAAGAATTTTCAGATATCTCAAAGGGACTCTAAATCTAGGAATTTAGTACCCTAGAGAGCCTGGTTTTAATCTAATTGGCTACTCAGATGCAGATTATGCAGGTTGCAAAATAGACAGGAAAAGCACAACTGACACCTGTCAATTTCTAGGGAATAAGCTTGTGTCATGGTTCAGCAAGAAGCAAAATTCTGTTTCTACGTCAACAGCTGAAGCTGAGTACTTTGCTGCTGGTAGTTGCTGTGCACAGATATTGTGGATGAGGAATCAACTATTTGACTATGGGCTAACTGTTGACAAAATTCCTATATTTTGTGACAATACAAGTGCCATTGCCAATACTGAAAATCCAGTGCAACACTCAAGAACCAAACACATTGACATCAAGTACCACTTCATAAGGGAACATGTGATGAAAGGTACAGTGGAACTTCATTTTGTTCCAAGTGAAAATCAGATTGCAAACATATTTACCAAGCCACTTGATGAATCAACATTCACAAGATTAGTAAGTGAGCTAGGTATGCTTAATTATTCATAATTTCATGGTCCTATTACAATTTGTATTGTAGCCTGAAATGAATTTATTGCAAGAACAAAGTTGGCTTTGCATATAGTTTATTTCATCAATGGATATTCCCTATCCGTTGAAAGCCAAAATTGTTCTATCAACGGATGTTCATTATCCGTTGAAAGACAAATACATTTCTGGTAATTTTATCCTTCAACGGATAAAACTGTATTAATCTTCAATGGATAACCATTTACCTCATCCGTTGAAGTGTCACATCAGTCATTTTACATGAGTCACAGTCGTTGATTCTTCTACTTAACCGTCGATATATATACAGTTGTATGTATTTGTATTAAAGGCAGTTTTAAGGATTTCTACCGTTTATTTTATGCTCAAATGGCTGTAATTTACTTAAAAGTATTATTTAATCATTCTATTTAAGTTTTAATTCGAGAAAGTATAAAAGCCCCTTGAATTCTTATTTTCACTTTACGCTTTCTTGCTATTTTTCAAAAGCTTTTATTCTCTTTCTCTCCCAAAACTCTCAATCTTTCTCTGCAACCTCTACTCACAACAATGGCACCAGTAGTCAAGATTATGTCTCAGTCTGGATTTGTTTATGAAAAGAACAATTTCGTAGCCTTGGTGGAAAAGAATGAAGCCCACTCAGATTATCACAAGATGATGGACTTCATCAAAAACTGCAAACTAAGCTATGCAATGCTGGAAGCCCCAACTATCTATTGTGAGGTAATTGAGGAGATTTGGACAACAGCAGAGTTCAACTCCATAGACATGACCATTGCTTTCTCTCTCAAAGGTAAGGATTACTGTATTAACTGTGATGATATACAGTCTTGCTTTAAGCTACCTAAGAATAATGCCATGACACCACACACTGATAATGATGTATCTGCTATGTTAGATTCCATAGGCTATTCTTTTGATTCTGCTAGCTTAGGGAGCATTAGAAGAAAGGGCCTTAGGAAAGAATGGAGTTTTCTTGGAGATGTCTTTATCAAGGTTTTCTCTGGGAAGATTAGCAATTTTGATGCCATAACTTCATCTCTTGTTAATATGCTCTATATGCTAGTTTCTGATAGGTACTTTAATTTTAGCAACTATGTCATGCTAGAATTAGGTTCCAGGTTAGGTAACAAAGCTAATAGACCTCATAACATCTACTATGCTAGATTCTTTATGTTATTGGCTAACCATGTTGCTGAAGGTTTGGTCATAACTAATGAGAGCAATAAACTCAAATGCTGGGCACAAGAGAAAAGGGTCCTTGCAGACCTTTTGAGAATTAACCTCAACAGCCAGGTGCCATTGGTATATTTACCAATAATGAATGCACCTCAGGTAAGTGAGGTAAATATTTCTGCAACTCCTACTTCTTCCAACCCCATTGTTTCTTTGCCTTCTAGTGTGGCAATGGAATCTGTGTCTTTGTCCCAACAGATTCCTACCAAAGCCATCAAAACTAAAATTCCAAAACACAAGTCAAAGAAAACCATCTCTGTTGTTTCTCAAAAGACAACAGTTGTAACAACTACCATAAACCCTGAAGGGAGTGAATAGGGTGTGAGTGGTGAGGGGAGGGGTGAACATCAAAAAACCTCCTAGGATAAGGTGGGAGAGGTGAGTGGTACCCTAGCCAGCCAAGCCACAGTTTCTCAAAAGACTATGGTGGTTCAAAAGGATTCGAACACATCCCTAGTTGCATCCTCCCAAAAGGATGCAGCTATTGAAAATAATCCCCAACCAGGGACACAGAACAAAAGAGGGAGCGACACTGAAGCCACACATTCACCTATCAAAGACTTTTCAAGAAGAAAGAAGGCTAAAACCCTAGTTTCAACACAGGGGGCACACACTGCACAGATACATCCACCTATATCTTTGACTTCTCAAATTCAGCTTGATGTGGGTCTAGCAAATGTGGAGTCACAACCACATTCTCTCATAATAGACATACATCAATCACCAAATTCTCCATCACCATCTCAAGATGTGGATATGATATTCACATCAATTCCTGATTCTCCCTCTTTAAAACTCAGGGAGGAGCCCCACTCAAATCCTGGTGAACATCATCTTTTAGATGATTTGTTGGATCATCAACCAATTCTTTCAGACTTAGTTGAAGAATCTGTGTCACCTCACTTAAAATCAATCCACACAGATTCAACAATTATGTCACTTTCAATATCTACTTCTTTTCCTTCTTCAACGGATATTTCTCATCCGTTGACAAGTGGTTGTTCTTCGACGGATAAGCTTAACAGCAGTTATCCGTTGATACCATGAGTTCCTACTTCAACGGTTACTCCTTATCCGTTGATAGTCTCTACACATATATCTGAATCAATTCCAAGTATAGAAGACATGGTTACTGTACAATCACTTCTAGGATTGAGGGAAGGGAGTGATAATTTGAGTGAGAGTCTGGGTTGCTCCCAGGCAAAAGGAGAGGTTGAGAGTCAAAATATGCATGCTATTTCTTCCAGCATGGAAAAAGTGAGTGAGAGGAGTGCCACCTTAGTAGGTGAGGGTGAGGGTGTGAGGGTGTGTGTGAGCCAGGGGGAGCCCCTGATGCAAGAATATAGAGAAAATGAGAGAAAAGAAGGTACAGAAGCTATAAGGGTGGATCCAGCCATTGCTAGTGAGTCAATGATTGTGGATGATGCTGAAAAGGGAAGACAATTTCAGTAATATTACAAAGCTGTAATTGATAACATTTCCTTGGATGCTGACACTTTTACTCATCCTATTTCAGCCTATCAACTGTTGGCTGCTCATGGCAATGTGGAGGCAGATCAGACTTTGAACATAGTGCACAATTCAAAATCTCTTCAAAGAGATAAAGCTGCTGTTAATAGGATGCCTTCTCAAGCTGGTGACCCTTCTGAAGAATTTGAAGTAATTCTCATGATGATGACTCTGTTTCTTTGGATGGAAGCATGAACTTAGGGGGAGATGAAGGCCCAGGTTCTGTTCCAAATTTACCTGAATGGGCATGGACAAAGAAATCTACACCAGGACAGTTTGGTGTAGCTTTGGTCAAGCAGGTTATGGTTATTCAAAAGACCCTTCAGGAAACTTCAGATGTTGGTACCAAGGCTATTCTTTAAGCTCATCTAGAATCTCTGCATCTCCTGCAGTTGTAGCACATCAGACATAATTTGAGTGTGGATGAACTCAAAAAGGATATTGCTGACTTGAAATCCTACAATTCTGAGAAGTTGGATTCAGTCATGCCTTATGGTACAATGCAAGATTTGTTGCTGAGACTGAGGAGAGAATCTGATGCTAACAAGAGGCTGGCCAAGTTGGAAGACAAAGTTCAAGTCATTGAAAACTCTATGGTCACCATTCTTCAAAATCAACAATCTCAGACAAGTCTACTATTGCAGCTGGCAAAAGCACAAGGCTTGACCCCTATCCTTGATGATAACAAAAGGGGGAGAATAAAAGGGAAGGGGAAGGAGATCCATCAACAAAAGTTCAAATATCTAAAGTGCTAGTTCCTGCTTCAAATATCTAAAGTGCTAGTTCCTGCCATCACCACTTCTCCAACACCTCAAATCAAAGGAAAGCTTGATGGAATTGATCTAATCCAGATAGCAGCAGCTGAGATAAAATCAAAGAGCAAAGGAGGAGAATTGATGAAAGGATGTAACAAGTGTTTGGCTCTACAACCTCAAAATCATAATCTATGAAGCATAGCACAAAGGTGGAGCCAATCATTATGGAGCTCAAGCCAGTAAGGAGGAATAAGGGTGGAGAGACTTCTTCAAAGAATCTGAAACCTATGGATCTCAAGCCCAACAACAGATACAACAAGGACTCTACAAAGAACCCTCTAAGCCTTGCTCAGTTGAAAGGAGTGGATTTTCCTCTTCCAAAGCCTGATGAAGACAAGGTTTTAGGTGGTAATATCATAAAGCACAAGGAGACCAAAGATGTGGTTAAAAGAATGAACATGGCTATTATCTTCAGAGAGGGAAAGAGTATCTGTGTGATACAAGGACATCCCAAATTCTCAATAGCCAAGAAGGAAGAAACCAGAAGGTTGAAGGAAGAAGCTGAAAAGCTAAAGGCTGACAAAAGAGCACAAGCAAAGCTTGAAAAATAGCTAAAGTCAAGTCAAGCTGAAGAAAAGAAAGAAATTGAAGACAAGGGTGAAGATGTAGGTATGGGGGACATGTTTAGTGATGATGTGGAAGAAAGAAGTGAGGAAAGAAAGGAATGGCAGAAAGGGAACAGAAAGAAGGTCAATACAAAAAGGAAGATTGTAGATGAAACTGAAGAAACCCAATCAAAATCCAAACCACTACCTTCTATTCCTGAACCCATTGTGCCTGACCCCTTCATAAACATCCATGGTGAAACAATCACTCCTAAGGAGGAACCAATTGATCGGGACACCATCAAATTGCCCACCTTCTTATCGACTTCTCCACCATCAAGGAAACAGAAAAGAAAAATCAAATCAACACCTCCCCTAACCTCAATCAAATTCACTCAGATACTCAAGCCTAAGCCACAAGCCTCAAAGGATGATTATGTTCACATTTGTGACATAAAGGAATTTACAGACATTGAACTCTATCTGGATGAGCTGGAGGAAATAAGGGGAATAGATGCATACAGACAGCTTCTAAAAAGACTAGTGTTCAAATATAAAGGAAGTGGGGAAAGGACTTGGCCTCTTTACAGAATTCTGGATGAAGGCTATTCTACCTTGATTAGAGTCTACTCAGCTATCAAAAGGGATTCTGGCTTTACCAGAACTGCCAAAACTGAGATTCTCAACAAGATTGCCAGCATAAGGAAAACTTGGTGGGAGTCCAATGCCTTTCCTAGAACATTACTCATCCCAGAGCATGGAGTTACAGTTCATAAATCACCTCATTGGTTGATGGAGTTCAGAGACAATAAAGGAGTCAGAAGATTTTTCAGACTTGAAGATCAGCTCAAGATTGCCAGTAATGAAACTCTCAAGGATATGCAATCTAAGCTGGACATCAATGAAGAAGATAAAGCTAAATTCTATAGACAACTCCAACTCCAAATAGAGGAGAATGACAGGAGGCTAGGGAAGAAAACAAGGGATCAAAGGAAAAGGAATTGATCTGCTCAGGCTAAAGGAGCACCCTTGGAAATAATGTAATTCTTCAATTCTATCTCAGTATATACACTTTTGCAACACTTTTGAATTTCTACTTTATTTCAGTTCATGTGTTTATTAAGTGTTTTGTTATCATCAAGTTAAACCCAAATTTATGCTTACAGTTCTAGTAGACATAAATAGGGGGAGATTGTTAGGAATATGTGTATTAGTTTGATGATAAGTTCAACAAAACACTTAAGTAGAAATCTGGTGTTTGTAGCCTCAACGGATAAGACCATTCTGGCTATCCGTTGAAGGAGTAGCTTTACTTAGAAATAAGTTTAGTATTGTAGCACATTTAAATTTGTGCTTGAATATATATATCTGTCTGTATTAGCTTAAAGCAATTCACACACATTTGTTCATCAAAACACTTAGTCTTAGAAACTGCTCAAAACTTGAAAAAGTTTTGAGATTTACATTCAACCCCCCTTCTGCAAATCTCATTGTTAGTCCACTGGTAATAACATCAGAGTTCTCTAATGAATGTAGACTTGTCGATAACTCTGAGTTCTCTAGTGAAGAAATGACTAGTCGATATCTCCAACCTTCATGTCTTCTTGACTTGTCGATATCTCTCTGAGTTCTTTAGTAGCTTTCCTGACTTCTCGATAAGTCATTTGGGGTTCTCAAATGACTTCTCTATAACACTAAATATATGACTTGTAGAGATCTTGAGAGTATTTTTAACCAAACAGATTTATTCAACTCCAAGCTTCTTCAAAATTCTTCTGAGGCGTGATCACCTTGATCTTCTTCCAGATAGAATCCTTAGGCTTGATACTGTTTCAGGAAAAAGACTCCAGTCTGCTCCTTAGCATTTTTACAGACTTTAAGTGTTACATGTACAAAATACAAATTTAGATAACAATACAACTTACTTAGGGTTGATAAATTGTCTTAGTCTTGTTAAGGTACAAGCATGTCTTATACAACAATCTCCCCCAATTTGCGAGAAGATTGCTTAACACAAATTCATGCCTGTTAACAAGACTAACCCCAAGTTTAAAATGATAGAAAATAAAATTAATACACAAAGTTTGATAGAATTATAATTATTGTACAACATAAGATTTACAAGGTTCAATGGTCACAAGTATCAGGTAAAGATAGTCTTTGTGTCTGCTTCTTCTCTAAGCTGATCCTTTAAGTGGTCAAGAAGTCCAAGTTCTTCTATAATAGGTGTTCCACTTAAAGCTTCTACAAGTTTTTGTCTTGCTACCTTAGGATAACCACGGTCTAGAAATTTTATGCAGAATCTTGAAAATCCACCAGCTTTGATGTTTAGAAATCTTCCATCTTTGGAGATTCTGCTGATTCCTTTTGCTTTCAACTCTTCAGATCTTTTTATGTACATCTCAATCTCTTCATCATACCTCCTTTTCTTTCTTCAGCTTTAGCCTAATTTCTTTTCTTTGTTTCCTCCATTTCATTCAACCATTCAGCTAGATTTGATCTCCATGCCCTTGTAGCAGTATCCTTGTCCTTTAACAAGCTTATCACCCTCTTAATTTCTGTTGGAGACAAGGAATCCATTAAGTCATTTCCAAGAAAAACGAATGTCCCATCTTCAAAATAAATTCTAACTTCTCTCAGGGATACAACCCAGACTCTAACAATTTCCTCAGCTAGATGTTGGAAATGGTCTTCATCTGAGGTGCACCAATTTAGAGGTAGAAAGTCAGACTCTTTAAAGCAATTTCAGATGGCCCTTTCAGTGACTTCTTCTTTCTTTGTAGACTTGACATTCTTAGATTTTCTCCCAACATATTTGTGCTTGAATATTAGTGAAGGTTTGGCTAAAGGTAGGGTTTTCATTTTCTTGAGATTAGTTTGGCTTGAGGTGATTGGAATTTTTAGGAAAGAGTTGGCTGTTTGTTTGTACAGAAACTTTGGCTTTGAGGTTTGAGGTAACGTTAAAAGGGCCCTGTTGTAACATTTTTTAAGGTTACAACAGGCTATTTTTGGTGTAGTGTACCAAAAAGGTGAAAAGTCTTGAGTTGAGCTTTATGCATTTCTGTGACTGCATCATATACTTCTTGTGGATTCAAGGCCTTTGCATTGCTTCCAAGGATAGTAATATACTCTTCCCCGAATCTGGCTAAGACTTGATCCATTTCCAACACAAAGTCATCAGATAGCCATGCATCCACATTTCCATCTTGCTCTGCATCATTTAAAATTTTCTCTTTCTGCTTCTCAACTTCTTCATTGTATGTAAGCATGATAGCTTGATAATCATGATTGCTCATGTTGGAAGTCAGAAGATGCTGAGAGATGTTGGCCATTCCAGAAATCTGCTCCACTTGTAGATCATCTACAGAAGTTGGTTGAGAGATAAATTCTTGCAGCCACTTAAGAGAGAATGTGAGGTTGTGAGGAGGATGGTTCAGAAACACCTGTGACTGAAGTCACATTTTGACTCACAGATTGCTCTGTGGTTTTGACAGTGTGTTATCCTCCACTTATAGTGGAAAATTCTAATTAAATTGGAGGGGAATTGACCGGGTTACTATCATGTCCACCAGTCTCAAACCCTTGTGTGTCTTGCAACACACTGGCACTTGAATGTGCTATACTTGCCTCCCTATAACAGGATCATGGGCAATTGTACTCCTAGCTTCAACTGCCAAGGCAATTTCTGCTAGGGTTGTGAGGGGAGTTGCTCCTACATGAGGGGCCTCCAATTGAATTGGAGAGGATTTAGATAGCTCCCCCTCAGGAGTACTACCCTCAAACCTTTCAGTTTGTGAAGACTGTTTTGCACATGAAGGTGCATTAGAAGTATTCATGGGCCTTCAGTGAAAACTGATTAAGCATTATACATCTCTATGTATCACATGAGGCATTTAAAAGTAATTAAAACAGTTAAAAACAGCTTTAATACATTACTGTTAGCTATAAATAGTCCGAAACAATTTCAGAAAATACAATATAATATACCATTAGATGCGTCTCGAAAAGACGAATCCAACGGCACCAAGAACGCCCCAATCTGACCACCCACGCGCCCTCACACGCCCCGAGAAGCTCAGCCACGCGCCCCCACGCACACACGCGCTGTCAGGCACGTGTCTGACAGTCAGCCACGCGCCCCAAACGCTGAGCTGACATCAGCATGACGTCATCTGATGACGTTAGCATTACGTCAGCACAAGCGCTGACCGTTGACCGCGCGTGTCTGACACGCGCCGCGCGTGGCCCTGGAGCGCGTGACCCTCACGCGCGCTAGCCAGCCGCGCGGTCCTTCCCCTTTCCTGACTTCAGCCGATTTTTTTTTAACAGCCGCCGCCGCTGTACAAAACATTGGAGGCCGTGCCTCCATCAACATCAGTACTGTCCTTTAAAAACCAACAGAATACTAATATACATATATACTAACAGATTACATATATATGTATATTTAATTACGAATTTTAATAAAACAACTTTAAAAATTCATAATAATTAATCCACACATCAGAAAATTATGAAAAAAATACCCAGACGATCTACAACATTTGTAGAACCCAGATCTACAGTCAAAACAATTCCGAGAAACAATTTCTAATCAATCATAATTAATCCATGATATAACTTGCAAAAATCATAATAAATTCATACAAGATCAGAAAATTCTGAAATTTTTATCACAGATCTATATGTATACAACCTAAGCTCTGATACCATATTAGGATTTTATACATCACAGAAGCATGGTAAAATAACTTTCTTGATATAAAATCCAAATAAAGGCATACAAATCATGATTAAATCATATGGGATCGATTTCTAACCTTTAAAGGCGATCCAAGAACGATGAGCGGAGATCCCTAACAGCTGCTCCTCAAGTGTGAAGCACTCCACCGGTATCCACCAAGAGATCAATGTAATGGAGGAGGAAGGGGTGGGAGAATTAGGGTTTGCTTAACTTTTTTAGGTTGAGGCAAAATTAGGGTTTTTAATAGTATATTTATAGGCAAAATTTTCAGCTAAAAATTTTCCCATAAAATATTATTATTATTAACCCTTTAGCAAGTGTTTTGTTCTTAAGACTCATCCTGAACAGCTGTCAAAATTTGATCTAAAAGCTGATGAAGGAATCTTTGTTGGATATCCACTTTCCACAAAAGCCTTCAGAGTCTACAATTTAAGAACAAGGGTTGTCATGGAATCTATCAATGTTTCTTTTGAAGATAAGAAGATTACTGGACTTGAAGATTTCGATGATCATGATCAGCTGAGATTTGAGAATGAAGATTTAAATTCTGATTCTGGAAATTCTGATGACTTAAATCCTGATCCTATAAGTTCTACTGGATTAAGTTCTGATGTCATTAAAACTGTGGTAACAACTCCAAAGGAAAATGCACCTGTCCAGGGGGAGCAAGCTGAAGATCTTACCACATCTCAAGACTCTCAAGAAGCATCAGAACCTGTCACTGACTCTTCAAGTTCTGATTTATCTAGTTCTGATGAGCCAAGTACTGATAATTCTGGAAGCTCTGATTCTTTAACTCCTGAAAAGTCAAATTTTGAAGTCTCAGAGAGCATAAATACAGGGGGAGCATCAGAAAATGCTGATGGAGACAGCATGGATCATGGGGGAGGATCCAGTTCTAGAGATCAACTACCATCTGCAAGGAAATAGACAGGAAAAACATTAGTGGAAGCTGCCAATTTCTTGGAGGCAGATTGGTTTCTTGGTTTAGCAAGAAACAGAATTCAATTTCCACATCAACTGCAGAAGCAGAATATATTGCTGCAGGAAGCTGTTATGCACAGATTCTTTGGATGAAGAATCAGTTACTGGATATGGGTTAGAATTGTCTGAAATCCCTATTTATTGTGATAATCAAAGTGCAATTGCTATGACAGGTAATCCAGTTCAACACTCAATGATAAAGCACATCAGCATTAGGTACCATTTCATAAGGGAACATGTGGATGAAGGTACAGTGGAATTGCATTTTGTTCCAACAGATCAACAGCTAGCAGATATCTTCACAAAACCCCTATGTGAAGCTACTTTTATAAGATTGGTAAATGGAATGGTTTCAGGTTCTTTCTCTAAATCTGCTTAGTTTTTGTTCTCATGCATCAGACTTTATGATCAGTGTTTACAGATTGTATTATCTATATGTAATCTGTGCTTAATTTGAAAATTCATTAAATGCTGATTGTTATCTGATGTGGATCTATATACTCTGATAAGTGTTTTGAATGTTCTGTGACTATTTAATCCAATGAGGATAACTATGCTAGATGCTGACCTATTAGTCTTTAACATACTAGAAATCCCATGTTTGAATTAGTTGTTTATGTGGAAACTCATTAATACAAGCATATTCTGATATTGAGCTTAGTCAAGTTTACTTTGTGTATCTTATTACTAAGTCACAAACTAGATTCTTATTTCTTATCTGTCAAATTTTGATATCAGTAAATCTTAAGAATGAACTAAGTGCTGATAAGCCTCACTTATCAAAAGAAAAGAAAAGAATAAAAGTCAGGTACTCCTTTGAGATCTAGAGTAAATATGTGGAAGGAAAGACCCAAGTGCATTGCTGGTATTAACTAATATGCATTAGAAAAGCAAAAAAAATTTCTTGGTGACTTTTCACACTCTATGATTACTGGAGAAATACTCTGATAACAACATAAATTCTGATAAGCAGTCGTGACTCACTTACACTGAGAAGCCACTGTAAAAAAAAGGAATTTCAAAAGATGCATAAAATGAGCACAAACAGTTGAGGTGGACTCTTGCATAAATTTGTTCTATAGTAGACATCATGACTGATGACAGATTTTAAGCATTTTTCTTAGTTATGCCTTATTTCTAAGATGTACTGAAGTTTATCAGACTTTAATCTTTATCTGATATTTTGCTGAATGCACACACACTTTCACTCCATATGAATGATGAAAATTACTGTGGTGATTAAGTTATTATTGACAAACAGTTAAGTGTCATTTGCATAAATTCTGAGGACAAGTTCTGATGGAAGTTCTGATGATTAAACTCTGAAGAAAACAAATCAGTATTTGTATAAAGAATTACAGAACAAGATATTCACTTTTTGAGTACAGAAGCCATTTCTGATGACTGTTAACATCTGATATAAGTTAAGTTCTGATATTAAATCCTGATGAAATCCTCGATGCTTACGTGTCATTATTCTTTACTTGACTTATTTGTGGAAAAATCTGAAACAGTCACATTTAAATCAGAATATATTTGAGTAAGATAAAAATAGTCATAATCATTTTGGGTTAGTGGTAAACGTGTATATCTTGAAAAACTGCATGTGCACGGTAATTATTGCCTATTTTACATGCCCATTAACTCCTGCTCTAACCGTTTATTGACTGTTCACACGTTGGCAGGTGTAAAGTATATCTCATGCTTCAAAATTATAACTGTTAAGTTGAGAGAGTATATATATGGGAGTTAAAAGATTTTCTAATCTTTTACTTACTTTTCTATTCTTATCTCTTGTATTCTCTCTCTTTCTAATATTCTCTGAAGCGTTTTCTTTCAAGACTTTTAACAAACACTTTGCAAACACTCTCTTTTTCACTTAATTTCTTACAGAGATGGCACCAAAAGACGTGATTTTTAATGGAGCTAAGTTTGTTCCTAACAACTACTCCGCCATTCTTGGTAAGGTTGAAGCTCCATCGGAACTTCACTTCATTCAGGATTTTCTCACTAATTCTGATATTGGGTACGCTCTGACCCAACCTGATGCAGTCTCTGGAACTCAAGTGCTGGAGTCCTGGAGAAGTGGAGTATATGATGATGGTGGTGCTCAAGGGTCCCCAAGTATAATCTTTACAACAGGGGAGGGTGAGCATGTCATAACCTTGGCTACCGTACGCCAAGCACTTCAGTTTCCTGAAAACAGAGCATATACAACTGTTAAAGAGCCCATTCTTCAAATTATGATGGCCAGTCTGGGGTATGAAAAGACATTGGCAAAGATGGGTCAATTGAAGAGACCTTACATAAGGAGGGAATGAAGTTTTTTCTTTGACTGCATCACCAAGGCTTTTGCCAACAAATGTTCTAACTTCGATGCAATCCCTATATTCAGTCAACAAATCGGGTATGCTCTCATTAATCAAACTGATTTTGATTATGCAAGTGCTGTTTTAGGTTTCATTGGGGATAGGATAACAGAAGATAGGAATACTGTCTATTTTGCTAGATTCTGTCAGCTTATTTATAGTTTTTGTTGTGATGATAAGCCCCAATCAGCTAGTGAATTAATTCCATCATTCAGACTAGCTAAAAGAGCTTTTAATGACTTTTTATCTACTGATAATAAGAAGGCTGTGTTAAGACCCTTCCAAGTTCCTTTATCTGTCAAACAGGCCTTAATAACCTATGATCCAGTTAAATACACTGCACTATATCCTGATGTCCAATCATCAGAACCTCAACCGTCAGCACCTACCACCTTTACACAAACACCTCAAACTTCTCAACCATCAGCACAAACAACCGGACCTTCATCTTCCAAACCTTCTAAAAGGACAAAGTCTGTTCCTCAACCTTTATAAAAGAGAAGGAAGATGATTCTCAGAGATGAGTTTGAGAGTGAAGAGGAAATATTTGAAGCACGGGTTCATGCATCTGAACCTGTGACAGATGTAGCTGAGAATGTTACTTCTCAGAAAGAAACAGTAGCTCAAAGTTCTGATACTTTGAAAAGAAAGAAATCTGTAAGTTCTGTTGCTGCTGAAGCAACTCCTTCATTGGCATGGAGATTGAATAAAATGAAGGCTATGAGGTATTTGGCTAAGGCTCCATCAGAAGATACTGAAGAAGCTGAGGAAGGGGATCAGGAATCTCTGATCTCACATGAACCAGTTATCATTGAAGCCCTTTCAGCTCAAGCCAAACACACTGCTAATGATACAGTTGCTATTCCTCATATATCTCCTATTAAAGCTACAGATGATGCTAAAGAACAAACTGAAAATTTTGAAATAGATATTCATAATTTGAATATACTTGAAGTTCTTTAGCTGGAAGCTCCATCTACATCAAAGACACCAGCTCTGGAGATAAATTCTGATCCTCAGAATTTAGATGATGTTATTCCTAAATCTCCAGTTGCTTCACACACTGTTGAGCTATCAGAACAGCATGAGTCTTTCTCAAGTTCTGATGATAGTGTTTCTACTGAGCATCCAGTTCCTAATCTAGGAAAGGAAGAATTGGTGAAAAAATTTGTTGAAAAGGAAGCACCTATTCCTTGGGAGGATACTCACAGAGGTGTTGAGTGGACCAAGAAGTGGAATGAATCAGATTTTATTCCATGTTCTAAAGTTCTGAAAGAGCATATTGCAAAAGCTGATGAGTTGCTCACAAATGCTAATTTTAAGATACAACTCAAGATCACAACTCTGTCTACAAAACATCTTCAAGGTTTACATACTTCTACTCATGAAAAGGTTGATACACTCAGAGAAAAAGATAATAAGCTCGATCTACAGCTAAAGCTTGATAAGAACAGGTAAATCAGACCTATTTCTGAAAAAGTTGAAGCCATTGAGAAAACTCAAGAGGAGCAACATGCCCAAATTGCTGAGGTCCTGGCTAATCAAGCTTCTCAGAAAGATCAATTGGATGAAATCCAATCTTCAGTTTAACTTCTTCTTTCTCTCTTACTTCCTGATAATGCCAAAAAGGGGGAGAAGGTAAAGAAAAATAACAGAGGTCAAGAGGATGATAAAGGTGATGTTAGATATATTTGATAATGTCATGGCTAATATGATTTATGTTTAGTTTTCAGATCTTACTTAACAGGACAAATCAATACTTAACTGGGAATCAGTACTTATACTGGAAGTCAGGACTTAAGGATATCAGTACTTATATTATCAGGAGATAATCATCAGAAGTTGGATATCAGAACTTAAGTGTTGAAGGACGATCAGATAAGGACAGTAGCTGATTAAAGGAAAGAAGATCGAGATAAACATAAGAAGAGATATGCATGAAGAAGGAGTTCCGTGAAGAATGGAATACTTGGAAGAAAAGATATCTGATTGATATATTTTAGGAAGCAGAATTATATTCCATATCAATTAGCGATTATCTTGTAACTGTGTAGTATATAAACACAGATATAGGGTTTACACTATAAGTGTTATCATATTTGAGAAGATTATTCATTGTAACCCTAGCAGCTCTCGTGATATTTGTTCATCACTGAGAGGTAACAGTTCCATACTGTAACAGAGTTTATTGTTTCAATAAAGTTTATTTTCTGTTACTTGATATCTTAAAGTTCGATTTGATTGTACTTTACACTGTATTCACCCCCTCTAGAGTGTGTATGACCTAACAAGTGGTATCAGAGCCAATCTGTTAACACACATACAGTTAAAGATCCAAACACAATCATGTCCGACACAGAAACTCCAACTAAGCCTACCAAAACTGAAGAACCTCCAAAGACACAAATTCAAAGTCGGTATGAAACCATCAGAGTTCCCATACTGAGACCATCTGAACATGCCATATGGAAGGTGAGGATGACCATATTTCTGGAAGCTACAGATCCAGAATATCTTGATAGAATCGGGGAAGGGCCTCACAAACTAACCAAGCTCGCTGTTGCAGTTGCAGGTGAAGCAGCAAAAATTGTACCAAAGGAAAAGAGTGATTATACTGCTGAAGATATAGCATCAATTGCTAAGGATGCTAAGGTACGACACTTACTGCATAGTGCCATTGATAATGTAATGTCAAATAGGGTAATTAACTGCAAGACTGCTAAGGAGATATGGGATGCTCTGGAAACAAGGTGTCAGGGAACCGACATAATTAAGAAGAACAGGAAGACAATACTCACTCAAGATTATGAACACTTTGATTCAAAGGCTAATGAATCATTGACTGATTTATATGATAGATTTGTCAAACTCTTGAATGATCTGTCACTGGTTAATAAGGAGTATGATCTTGAAGGTTCAAACCTTAAATTCCTGTTAGCTCTTCCTGAATGTTGGGATTTGAAGGCAACAACAATAAGAGACAATTACAATCTTGATGAAACAAATCTTGATGAAATTTATGGAATGCTCAAGACTCATGAACTTGAGATGGAATAAAGAAGCAAGAGAAAAGGAGGAAAGTCAAGAACAGTTGCTCTTAAGGCTGAAGAAGAATCCCCGAAGGCAGCTACCTTAAGGAAAGACAAGGGTAAAGCTCTTTTCACAAAGTCTGATACTGAGTCATCAAGTTCTGAAAGTGATGATGACTCAGATTCTGAAAGCTTGCCTGAGACTGATGCTGATGAGGAGATGATGAAGCTGTGTGCTCTTATGGTGAAAGGGATCACAAAGATTGCATACAGGAAGTTCAGGAAGGGAAAGAAGTTTTCCAGGAAAGGCACAAGTTCTGATAAGAAGAATTTCAGAAGATCTGAGGGCAGAGGAGGAAAGTCTGACAGAGGAGATTATACCAATGTCAAATGCTATAACTGTGGTGAGAAAGGCCACATATCTCCTGATTGCAATAAAGTGAAGGGTGACAAAGGCAAGGCTCTTGTCATAAAGAAGAAAAGTTGGACAAACACCTCAGACTCTGAAAGTGAGGAGAACTATGCTTTTATGGCAAATGCTGATAAAGAAAGTGTTGAGAGCAGTTCTGAAGCTGCTGAAACAAAGGTACCTCAGACTACTTATGCTTTTCATACTGATGATATTAATGAGTTGAGAAGATATCTTAAAACCATGTTTGTTAGTTATAGAGATCAAACTTTAACATGTGAAAGATTAACTTCTGAAAATCTTGCTTTTAAGAAAATAAATGATTTCTTAGAAAAAGAGTTAGTTATGTACTCAGAAGGATAGAGATGATGCTTTCTATGTTAGGGATGAAGTGCTTAAAATGAATGAATCTCTAAAAGCTGAGTTAGAAAAGGAAAGAGAGATTATCGGGACTTGGACTAACTCTGGCAGAACAACTCAGAATTTGTTAAGTAGTGAAAACTGGAAAGAGGGCTTAGGTTATGGAGATGATAAGAATGATAAAGGAACTGTAGAAATTAAGCCTGTTGTTAAGCAAAAGCCAAAGTTAAAACCTGTTAAGTTTGTAACTGAAAAGTCTGATAGTGTAAGTTCTTATAAGAAAAATGTTAATATAAACTCTGATGCTAAATTCGCTGCAAATGTTAACAAACTTGATAAGGCCAAAGGATCCAAGCAAGTCTGGGTCCTTAAAACTAATCATTAGTGGTCTTTGTGATTGCAGGGCAACAGGAAAAATATTCTAGTTCTGGACAGTGGATGTTTAGGACATATGACTGGAAATAAGGCTCTGCTATCAGACTTTGTGGAGAAAGCTGGCCCAAGTGTTTCTTATGGAGATGGCAATATTGGAAAAACATTGGGATATGGAAATATCAATCTTGGGAATGTCATCATTAAAGAAGTAGCTCTGGTCTCAGGACTTAAACACAATCTGCTGAGTATAAGTCAAATCTGTGGCAGAGTTTATCATGTTGATTTCTTTGAAGAATACTGTGAAGTTGTGAGTAAATCCAAAGGCAAAGTTGTTCTGAAAGGATACAGGCGTGGTAACATTTATGAAGCTAAGCTTTCAACAAATACTGATGGTTCTGCAATCTGTCTGATGAGTAGAGCATCAATTGAAGAAAGCTGGAATTGGCACAAGAAACTCTCTCATTTAAATTTCAATAATATAAATGAACTAGTCAAGAAAGATCTTGTGAGAGGACTTCCAAAGTCAGTATTTGCTCCTGATGGCCTTTGTGATTCTTGTCAGAAGGCCAAATAAAGAAAATCTTTATTCAAAAGCAAGACTGAATCATCAATTCTTGAGCTTTATCATCTACTACATGTTAATCTATTTGGTCCAGTGAATGTCATGTCTATTGCAAAGAAGAAATATGCGTTGGTCATAGTAGATGAGTTCACCAGATACACATGGGTGTATTTCTTACACACAAAAAGTGAAACTGCATCTATCTTGATTGATCATGTTAAACATCTGGATAAATTGGTCAAAGATTCTGTGAAAACCTTAAGGAGTGATAATGGCACTGAGTTCAAGAATTTGATAATGGAAGAGTTCTGCAAAAACCATGGAATAAAGCAGGAATGTTCTGCTCCTGGAACTCCACAGCAAAATGGAGTTGTTGAAAGGAAGAATAGAACTCTCATTGAAGCTGCACGTACAATGCTTGAAGAAGCAAAGCTTCCAACCTATTTCTGGGCTGAAGCTATGCAGACTGCTTGTTTTACTCAAAATGCAACACTCATTAACAAGCATGGAAAAACACCATATGAGATGGTGAAGAAAAAGAAGCCAAAACTGAAGTACTTTCATGTATTTGGATGCAAGTGTTTTGTTCTCAAGACTCATCCTGAACAGCTATCCAAGTTTGATCTAAAAGCTGATGAAGGAATCTTTGTTGGATATCCACTTTCCACAAAAGCCTTCAGAGTCTATAATTTGAGAACAAAAGTGGTCATGGAATCTATCAATGTCTCCTTTGATGACAAGAAGATTACTGGTCTTGAAGATTTTATTGACCATGATCAGCTGAGATTTGAAAATGAAGACTCAAATTCTGATACTGAAAATCCTGACAGTCTAAGTCCTGATACTGTAAACTCTGATTGATTAAACTCTGATGTTATTGAAACTGTGGTGACTACGCCAAAGGAAGATGCACCTATGCAGGGGGAGCATACTCAAGATCTTACCACATCTCAAGAAACATCAGAACATACATCTGGCTCTTCAAGTTCTGATTCGTCAAGTTCTGATAAGCCAAGTTCTGATAGTGCTGAAAATCTAAATTCTGAAGAATCCAACTCAGAGAGCATAGTTTCAGGGGGAGCATCAGAAAATGAAAATGAAGACAGCATGGATCATAGGGGAGCATCCAGTTCTAGAGAAAACCTTCCATCTGCAAGAAAGTGGACAAAATCACATACACCTGATTTGATAATTGGAAATCCTGATGCAGGTGTCAGAACTAGAACAGGTACTTCAAACGAATGTCTTTACAATTCTTTTCTCTCTCAGACTGAGCCAAAGAAGGTGGAAGAAGCTCTTCAAGATGCTGATTGGGTGCAAGCAATGCAGGAAGAGTTAAATGCATTTGAAAGAAACAAAGGCTGGACCCTAGTGCCAAGACCAAAGAATAGATCTGTTATTGGTACAAAGTGGGTATTCAGAAATAAAACTGATAGTGATGGCATAATTACAAGGAATAAGGCAAGGCTGGTTGCAAAAGGATATTCTCAATAGGAGGGAATTGATTATGATGAAACATTTGCACCAGTTGCTAGGTTAGAAGCCATAAGGATATTTTTGGCTTATGCTGCTCACAAAAAGTTTACTGTCTTTCAAATGGATGTGAAAAGTGCTTTTCTCAATGGAGAATTAGAGGAGGAAGTATATGTTGAACAACCTCCAGGCTTTGTAGATTCCAAACATCCAGATTATGTCTACAGGCTTGATAAAGCACTTTATGGACTTAAGCAAGCTCCTAGAGCATGGTATGAGACTTTAGCTCAGTTTCTTCTGGAAAGTGGATTCAACAGAGGAACAATAGACAAAACACTGTTCTACCTCAACCATGGAAAGGACTTAATTCTGGTCCAGATTTATGTTGATGATATCATTTTTGGGTCTACAAATGACGGACTTTGTAAGAAGTTTTCCAAACAGATGCAGTCAAGGTATCAGATGAGTATGATGGGGGAACTTAGCTATTTTTTGGGCCTTCAAGTCAAGCAGAATGAAGAAGGCACTTTTATTTGTCAAACTAAGTACACCAGAAACTTGCTGAAGAAATTTGGAATGCAAGATTGTTCAAGTGCATCCACTCCCATGGCCACTGTAACAAAACTGGATATGGATACTGGTAAATCAGTAGATATTACTGATTATAGAGGTATGATTGGCTTCCTACTTTATCTAACTACTAGTAGACCTGATATCATGTATGCTACCTGTCTTTGTGCAAGATTTCAAGCAGATCCAAGAGAACCTCACTTAACAACTGTGAAAAGAATTTTTAAGTATCTTAAAAGAACAGCTGATCTGGGATTGTGGTATCCTAGAGAATCAGATTTTAAACTAATAGGTTACTCAGATGCAGATTTTGCAGGTTGCAAAATTGATAGGAAAAGCATAAGTGGAAGCTGCCAATTTCTTGGAGGCAGATTGGTTTCTTGGTTCAGCAAGAAACAAAAGTCAATTTCCACATCAACTGTAGAAGCAGAGTATATTGCTGCAGGAAGCTGTTGTGCACAGATTCTTTGGATGAAGAATCAGTTACTGGATTATGGGTTAACATATTTCAAAATCCCTATTTACTGTGATAATCAAAGTGCTATTGCTATGACAGGTAATCCAGTTCAACACTCTATGACAAAGCACATCAGCATCAGGTACCACTTCATAAGGGAACATGTGGATGAAGGTACAGTGGAATTGCTCTTTGTTCCAACAGATCAACAACTAGAAGTTATCTTCACAAAACCATTGTGTGAAGCCACTTTTACAAAATTGGTAAATGAACTTGGAATGGTGTCAGGTTCTTTCTCTAAATCTGCTTAGTCTTGTTCTGTTATATCAGACTTTATGATCAGTATTTACAGAATTTAATCTCTTTGTGTATTCTGTGCTTAATTGACAAATGTGTTTAAGTACTGACTGTTGTCTGATATCTGTTTCTAAACTCTGATAAGTGATATGTCTGTTTAAGTAACTATTCAATCCTATGAGGATAACTGTACTAGATGCTGACCTAGTAGTCTTCAATAAACAAATGATCCCATGTAAGAAGTAATTATTTCTGTGGAAATCTATTGACACAAACAAATTCTGATAATTGAACTAAGTTGATTTTACTTTGTTTATCTTATTACTAAGTCACAAATTAGAATAATGCTACTCATATGTTAAGTTCTGATACTAGTAAATCTGCTTGTAACACCCCCAGATCCGGGGTCGGGGATCCGGGTTGTCACGAGTTCCATTTCCCTTAATAACACCCAATCTTAATAATTACTCAACTACTCTGTACTGTGACCCCACAATAAACACACACACCACACATTATAGTCTCAGAGATGAACATCCAAAAATAACCACAAGTCATTTTATTCCACAATTATATGCCAATACACCTTAAACAGGTTTCTGAATAAATTTACATTTCTTTGCCATTATTACAATTCATAAATATACATAATCTGATACATCAAAAGTTGAAAGCCTAGCCTATTGGTAGTTCCTACCTCAGCTATGGCGGCATCAGTGCTTCTAGAAAACTGCGGAACGTCTCCTAACCTCTTGCGAATCGGGAGCTTGGTCCGGTTCATCTTGTCTATCTGATGTTGTGTGATGAAAGAAGAAAGCAAGGGTGAGCAGCAAGCCCACCAAAATAATATGTATAATGATTAATAGTATATGAGCCTTCTCTTAGTACTCATGAAAGTCTTGGTCAAAAGAAATGAACCAAGTTGATATCTTAATGCGATGAAGTCGCAAAATATTCAGTATATATATATATACATATATACTTTTCAAAATATTGAAAGTCCTCTTCCATGCATAATATACACAAAGTCCCAGTGTATAATTGTATAAAAAATATCGTTGCAAGGTGATCTCATATATCTAACCTTGTCTCAACGTTTTTTTCTGAAAATCTTTGTCATTCATAAGACAATTATTAATTAGATATAAGTTTAAAAGATGAGGTTACCAAATACCCCAATATACTTATATCTTTCCCAATACTACTTGAACTACCACCGTTCAAGTTATAATCAGTTTCAAAAGTTCATCACATAGATGAGACTACAAGACAAGATTTGAATAGATTCAATCTTTGAAATATTATTGAATGAAAAAGTTATGAGATACTTTATTTAGTTCCGATATATATATATCCACATATATATATCTCTAAAACATTTCCTGGAACCTCTGTTATGTAAAGTATGAACAGAGTTGCAATATCCAATGAATTTGAAAGGAAAAGAAAACCTTTGGCATAAACCAGATATCTTGCTGATCAGGCAAAGATACCCATTAGTAACCTTTTCTACTAGTAGATGGACGAATTCCCCACTGGTCATCACCCTGGTCATAATTAGGACCTTATGCTGGACTGCCACTCAGCCACTTATGCATTTGATGGACTCCCACTGAGCCACTTACACTATCATGGACGCCCACTGAGCCCATGTTGCTTATGCCGACTCAATAGATGGACTTACTTCCCGAACGATGGGCAAGTAATCAAGATGTTTTCTCAAAACAGCAACCTCGTTGCGAATGTAAAATACACCACTGAGCCGGATCCTTCAAGTTTTGAACGAGTATTTAAATCCCCTTTAAAAGGAAGATCTTAAATATAAAAATGAGTTTTGGGATCCGCTCTATCTTTTAAAAATCATTTTGAAGACTCGAAAACACTTTATAGAGTGTTTGGAGTAAAGCTGATTTAATGAAGTAAATCAGTCCCCAGAATATTTAGAAAATGACTGAATATTATTAATTAAATAATATTCCCATAAAGAATAATCTTTATAAAAATAATTGAAGTAGAAGTATTGAAATTTATACTTGAAACGAGTATTAAATAACCAAAGATATACTTATATGAAAGTATTATCTTTATTTGAATAATCGAAAATAAGTTTGATTATTAACACCTTATTCTTTAATAAAATAAAGAATATATTTCAGCAAATAATCGGAGTCATAGATCCTCAAATGAATATTCAAATAATATTCATTAAATAATATAAACTGAGTCATAAGCCCTCGAATGAATATTCAAATAATATTCAGATAAATAGATAAAAGAAGTCATACGCCTTCGAATAATATTCAAAATAATATTCATTAATAAAGTAAAAGGAGTCATAAGTCCTCGAATGAATATTCAAAATAATATTCAATAATAAAATAAAGTTAAAGTTATCGAATAAACCTTATTCGATTAATAGTTTTAAAAACTATATCCATATATATATATATAAATAAATATATATATATATAATATACTCGGGAACATCGACTCCCGGTTTAGAAATATGTTCACCTTTTATCCCCTATACTAAGGGTATACGCAACTACTTGCTTATTTCTAGCATAGGTATTATGCAACTATAAGCATTGAAATCAACAGATAGATAACCAGATTACGAAATAGACATGCACATATACCATATTAGCATGCTCCAATATATCGCAAAATTTGCTAATAACAATCATGCAATATCACAAGATAATGCATATACATATATTTACATCACAGCAACAGTATAACGGGTAGAAAACTTGCCTGAGCGACTTGGGGGTGAGAAAGGCTCGGGACGAGTCTGATAACCTATAAACAACAAGTAAGTTGGAATTAAACCAAAATCACTTGTAAACCTATACTTTAACTAACTTAGACTCTAACGCTTGTTTTGCGCTCACCGATTCGCTTAAGTCACTCGGGTACCCTCGGCTCCACCATTTTTAATAATTTAACCTTTACGAGTTTTAAAGCGATTCCTTCGCGAATGTCTTACCAACTGCCTAACACACTTACCATAAATGTTTCATACATTAATTAACCCTTTTTGGTCTTTAACCTACATTTCAAAGTAAGGCGAGGGAAAAAGTTTCGTTCGCGAAACGCCGTTACTTGAAACGGTCGTTTCTCCTAAACCGTGCATCGGAATCGAACGAACTACATATCAAAACGAAGCTCGTAACATGAGCTATCTAAACATGGCAGTGGTCATAATCTAGCAGGGGGTCCTCGGGTCCTAATGTTATGCACAAAACAGTCTAAAGAAAATCGGACGTTACGACGGCTATGTTTACGCGATTTCCAAATTTTAAACCACACAAAACCAACCACAAACCAACCTCAAATCCAACATACAACCAACATCCATCCTTATCACATCATAACAACCCCAACCAATTCAATTTAATCATTCATACTTATGCCTAAACTTAACTTTAATCATACTTAAGTTCCTTTAAATCAAAACCACAACAATTACCATTCCATTTCACTACCATTCCAAATCCCAAACTCTAAATCATAACAACAAGCTACAATATCATCCTACTAATCAAAATCATCTTATAATACATAGGTATCTAGGGTTTGGAGATGGTATACCTTCCTTGAAGTGGTGGGATGAGCTAGGAAGCCTTAAGAAGCTTTGAGAAGTCTTAAGAATGCTTGGATCTTCAAGAAAAACAAGAAAAAGTTCAAGTTAAAAACTTGAAAACACTATTCATAGTCTTCTTCTTTGATTAAATGGAGAAGATTGAGAAGGAATTGATGGCTTAAACTCATGGTATAGCCCTAACTAAGCATGAAGATGATTAGGGAATTTACTCACCAATTTAGGAAGCTTGGATCTTGAATTTTTGAAAATTCTTGCCTAATGAATAGTAAAAAGCCGAGAGCTTCAAGAACAAAGCCTTGGTTGCTTTTTGATTTTTGATGAAAATGATTTTTCTTGGCTTGGTTGCTTGGTTTTTGTGCTTGTTTTAGTCAATTACCTTCTTGCCCTTGAATTTGTGTGGTTACAAAGCCACCACACCTCCTTCCTTCTCATGTCATGCTTATGTCACCTTGCACATGTCATTATGCTCCCACTTGTCCACACCTTGTGGTTTGATGATGTCACAATCCCTGGCTTCTTGTACAAGCTTGTCTCTTGGTCACTTATTTGTTTTACGGTTCGCTTATCTTTCGTTCTCGTTTATCGTTTGAGGGATCATACACGGGATCTTATTACTTAGGTTCCCTTAACCTTTCTCAATATATTATATTCCTTTTATGATCCTCTCCTATAATCCTTTAATTTCAATCCTTTTTATCCTGTTACCTTATACTCAATTCTCTCCGTATCTTGTGGATTTCCGGGAAAAATCAAAGTGTTCGGAATTGGATTCTGACGATCTTTACATACACTTATATACCACATAGAGTACTAATAATATCCCATAAGATCAATAACAGAACCCCTACATAGCGTGGCATGAAAAGTTTTCTCGTTCAGCAAAAACACTATTCATAAGGGTTTCAAAATTTCTCAAAAATTGGGGTCATTACAGTCTCCCCTCCTTAAAAGGATTCCGTCCCGGAATCAGATAGAAAACAAATGGGTATACTTTCTTAGCATTACACTTTCTAACTCTCGAGTCAATTTTCCCACATTGTGGTTCTACCACCAAACTCTGCCTAGTTTGATAATCCTTCTCCTAAGCACTTGTTCCTTTTCACTCTATAACCCTTCCTGGTTGCTCCATATAGGTTACGTCAGGTTGCATATCTATGCGCTCATATGCCTCTATTTATCTGGCATCTGAATTACACTTCCTTAACATTGATACGTGAAACACGTTACGACCTGCTACATGTTCGGGGTTAGGGCTAGCTCATATGCTAACTTCCCAAACGTCTTAATATATCCAAAGGTCCAACAAATTGTAGACTTAGCTTTCCTTTCTTTCCGAACCTCATCAATCCTTTTCAAGGGATACCTATAACATTACTAGGTCCCCAATTTCATACTCTTTATCCTTTCGTGTCAAATCAACATACTTATCATGTCCATCTTGGGCTACTACCAGCCGTCCTCTGATTCGATCTATCATATCCTTGGTCCTTTGGACTACTGCGGGTCCGAGCATCTTACGCTCTACAACTTCATCCTAACATAAGGGAGATCGACATTATCTTCCCTCAAGAATCTCATAAGGCGACATCTCGATAATGACATATGATCTATTGTCGTAAGATAACTCAATCCGAATTAAGTGATCATTCCAAATTCTTTCAAGTCTATTGCACAGACTCTCATTATAGCTTTTATCATTAGAACTTTTGCTTCTCAATACCCATTCTTTTCCAGTTCGTAATCGCTACTACCTTCCGTTCCTAATATTATACTGGTTATACTTTTGCTCGTTAGCGTTCTATAACCTTTTAATAACCACGTCAACCTTAGTATCACGAATGTGTTCCCATTCCGCATACTACCACCACTTTATTACTCCTTTTTCAGTTGTTTCTATTTTCCAAAATTTGATCAATCAAATAGAAGTAAAGGAATTTGTTGAGAGATCACTATGATCATGAACACTTGTTATATCGCATAGTTAGTACAGAAGGTGGCCAGCCTTTAGTACTTGACAAGCAATTAAACAATAGCTGGTATCCTACTCGGCTTCTATCACACAGATAGATAGTCATTCGGCAATACCTCCCCTTCTGGAAGGGTTGTTCTTCTCAGCTTACATGAAATGAAAAGAAGAGAAAAGAACGAACTGAAGAGAATTGTATATATGAAAAAAAAATATACTGCCACAAAATATCTGGCTTGGAACCTACCTCTGAACTATAAAGGTTTGTCATAGGAGAACAAAACATATACGTATTTATATCAGCATCAAGCATTATAGCCTCGTATTTCCCATGCCTAAATATTTTCGCTATCCCGTCCATCATTCTATGGACCCACACTCTTCCTCGAGCTTATACACAATCACCTTTGAAACTCCCTCGACATCGAAAATCGAATCTGGGATCTCATTCTATACATCATCGTTACTAGAATTATATGCTTGCACCGCAACCTTCCTCGTATAATAATACGACTCTCTATTGATAAGAAAGAATAAATATACAATAGGTAGATACTCTACTTAATTAGTCTATCAATGATAACTTATACACTACCACGACCCGATTAGTGGTACTCAATCTCAACACCCATTCCAATACAACTCTCACGGTTGTAATCAGCTCAATACTCGCAGAATCATTGCTGCCTTACTATGGTCCACCACTGACCTACTGTCGTCATTCATTTTTCCATAAAATCTTAATATCTAACCATACGGAGTCTATACATGTCGTATCAAATTCTCCTAAGGAGTTAACATACTCACCATCCCTGATCCATGAAGAACACTCCTGATCCTGACATACATACATGACATGAAGCAGATAAAATTGCAGAAGAGTTTCAATGAAAGCAATGATAGCAGGTTAATACCATTCTTAATCATATCCCTTCAATAGAAGACTTAACTCAAAGGTTTGTTTAGTCCTTTTTTTTTTTTGAAACATGGTCCAGGCTCATTCTCAAGATAGTATCTCCTGAGATAGATAGCCCGCTCATGGCGATTACACGAATTAAACCTTTACCAACTACTATTACGGTTGGGTATTGCACAGTCATCAGAAGGAATGTCAATCTTCCAAACCATAATACAACCTTCATAGCTTTAACCATCATCACTGTATTTCTTTTGGCACAAGCGCCTATAATTATCCTCTTACCTTTAAAGTGTCGGCCACCTCTTTGGCCTTTCCTGATAGTAAAATTTCCTTACAGTCAATGTCATTTTAACCACCTCCAAATAAATTTTCTACCTTATTTCAATCACAGCTTATGTGAAAATTCTTTTCTTTAATATCTGATGAGTAAATAAAAAAAAATATCACCATTTTTCCATAAGTTATTGCCTCAATATTTAGAAGTTAATCACTGTCACGACTGACTCTCAATCATACTTAGAACATCTTTTATCTTAGGTCCTAATTGCCCTGAACAATTTCGACCTTTACTGGTTCGATCCATACTTTCTTGTGGTTTAACACGTGCTCCACTTGGCATCATTATAATTATGTCATATTTCCTTCATCAACATTTTTATTCTTGAGAATTTCGAATATTTCCTTTCTCCTTGTAAAACCTCTAAGGTTATCCTTCAATCGTTCCTCCTGTATTCCCTATATACAGGGCATATCAAAATACCATTTACTAATACTAGAACCATTGTCTATATACTTCTGAAAAATTTCTCCACTGGTCCTTAAAGGTTATTATTACCTTAATGCTTTCCAATTCATCATACTCATCCGCTTTTGTTCTAGCTCCAAAGCTTTTACACTACCTCCATAACCTTGGGAAGTACTTTCCCGAAAATAATTGTCTGAACTTAAATCAGTTTATTATAATCTCTTGCTCCGTGACTTCCTTGGCCTTTCACCAGCGGGTGGCCTCTCTCTTAGGAGGGTAAGTGACAAAAATAGTCTTTTGTGATTCGTCAATCATTTGGAATCTCAAATGATTCCTGTATTTCCTTTAGCCAGGCTCTTGCCTTGACTGGGTCAGTTTGTTCCTTGGAACTCTGAGAGCTTAGCGACTTAAAGGTCCTGAAAGAATTTCTCACCGCATTGTTTCCTCAGGGTAGTGGTTGGGGATAATAGTCTAAGTTCTGTCTAGACTGGTCCATAAATTGTCGTGTAGGAGTACCATCTCGGGTCTCCTTTCCTTACTCGACTTTCTGTTTCCTTAGTATGAAATGTTTCAACCTTCTCCCATAATCGGGGTTATCTTATACATTAAAAACCTTGTTTTCCACTCTATTATGTTATGGGTTCTTTCTTTCTTGATGGCAACCTCCCTGACTATCACATTCAGGGTTTGCCCTAAATCTTATTCCTCAAACTATGGCTCTCATCTAAGTTCTCATCCTTAAGCTCTTGAACTTTTGGAACCCAATTTCTGTAGGAACACCTCACTATCCCCTTATCATCTTTCTCGGTGTGGATCTCTTCTCCAGTCATTGACTCTCTGCCTTCATTCATCACCTTTTCTATCACAATATGTTCTTTTCCAAAAATTCAGTCTGTATTGCAATCTCAAACAGCTTTTCGGTACCGGCTCCGGTTACCTTCACTTCTATTTCCATTTTCTCAAAATCTCTTATAAACTATCCCAAAGATATTATCATCTTGGGTCTCTCCTTTTTACTAAGGGCATCAGCCACCACATTGGCTTTCCCTGAATGATAAAGAATCTCCCAATCATAATTTTTGATTAGCTCTAACCGCCTCCTCTGGCGTATGTTGAGCTCTTTCTACGTAAAAATGTACTAGAGCTCCTATGGTTTGTGTAAATCTTGCACTTCTCTCCATACAAGTAGTGCCTCCAATCTTTAGGGAAAAACTATTGCCACGAGCCCAAGCTCATGGGTGGGGATATCGAATTTTATATTCCTTTAATTGTCTTAACGCGTACGCGATTACCTTGCTGTGCTGTATATGAAGCACCCTAATTCCTTATGCGAAGCGTCACTACACATCACAAAATCTCATTTTCCATTCGGCAACGCCAACATAGGGAACGTCACCAACCTTTGCTTCGGTTCTTAAAAGTTTTTCTCGCATTTCTCTGTCCATTCGAACTTCTCAGTTTTACGAGTAAGCCGCGTTAAAGGGGCTACTATCTTTACAAACTTGAACGAACCTCCGGTAGTGACCGGCCAATCCTACCTCTGGTAGTTTCCCTAACCATGGTCATCAATTCCTCAGTGGTCCTTTATTCATTCTTGTCAGGATCCTCCACGGGATCCTCCTCAGCAACAATCCCTTCTAGGATAACATCCTCAACCGCTACATCCTCAATATAAACATCATCCGGTCCGGCGTTAGGACGCTCTATCGGATCCACAATCCGATCTCCAATTAGTAATAAAACATCATCGCGTTGTTGCTCCTCAACCTCAGGGTTCGGAGTCCCGCTACCATATACGATAACGAACTACTCTTCTATCACGATATTTATAAGGGTTCCCATAAGGGTTTTAACTGTCAGTACTATGTTAGGTAGCCCGACTATGAACTTGGCAAGAGTTCTTATTATCTTAGTTATTATCTTAACGTCACATCATCTCTGAGGTTTATAACGCTTAGCTCTGATACCATTTCTGTAGCACCCCCAGATCCGGGGTCGGGGATCCGGGTTGTCACGAGTTCCATTTCCCTTAATAACACCCAATCTTAATAATTACTCAACTACTCTGAACTGTGACCCCACAATAAACACACACACCACACGTTATAGTCTCAGAGATGAACATCCAAAAATAACCACAAGTCATTTTATTCCACAATTATATGCCAATACACCTTAAACAGGTTTCTGAATAAATTTACATTTCTTTGCCATTATTATAATTCATAAATATACATAATCTGATACATCAAAAGTTGAAAGCCTAGCCTATTGGTAGTTCCTACCTCAGCTATGGCGGCATCAGTGCTTCTAGAAAACTGCGGAACGTCTCCTAACCTCTTGCGAATCGGGAGCTTGGTCCGGTTCATCTTGTCTATCTGATGTTGTGTGATGAAAGAAGAAAGCAAGGGTGAGCAGCAAGCCCACCAAAATAATATGTATAATGATTAATAGTATATGAGCCTTCTCTTAGTACTCATGAAAGTCTTGGTCAAAAGAAATGAACCAAGTTGATATCTTAATGCGATGAAGTCGCAAAATATTCAGTATATATATATACATATATACTTTTCAAAATATTGGAAGTCCTCTTCCATGCATAATATACACAAAGTCCCAGTGTATAACTGTATAAAAAATATCGTTGCAAGGTGATCTCATATATCTAACCTTGTCTCAACGTTTTTTTCTGAAAATCTTTGTCATTCATAAGACAATTATTAATTAGATATAAGTTTAAAAGATGAGGTTACCAAATACCCCAATATACTTATATCTTTCCCAATACTACTTGAACTACCACCGTTCAAGTTATAATCAGTTTCAAAAGTTCATCACATAGATGAGACTACAAGACAAGATTTGAATAGATTCAATCTTTGAAATATTATTGAATGAAAAAGTTATGAGATACTTTATTTAGTTCCGATATATATATATCCACATATATATATCTCTAAAACATTTCCTGGAACCTCTGTTATGTAAAGTATGAACAGAGTTGCAATATCCAATGAATTTGGAAGGAAAAGAAAACCTTTGGCATAAACCAGATATCTTGCTGATCAGGCAAAGATACCCATTAGTAACCTTTTCTACTAGTAGATGGACGAATTCCCCACTGGTCATCACCCTGGTCATAATTAGGACCTTATGCTGGACTGCCACTCAGCCACTTATGCATTTGATGGACTCCCACTGAGCCACTTACACTATCATGGACGCCCACTGAGCCCATGTTGCTTATGCCGACTCAATAGATGGACTTACTTCCCGAACGATGGGCAAGTAATCAAGATGTTTTCTCAAAACAGCAACCTCATTGCGAATGTAAAATACACCACTGAGCCGGATCCTTCAAGTTTTGAACGAGTATTTAAATCCCCTTTAAAAGGAAGATCTTAAATATAAAAATGAGTTTTGGGATCCGCTCTATCTTTTAAAAATCATTTTGAAGACTCGAAAACACTTTATAGAGTGTTTGGAGTAAAGCTGATTTAATGAAGTAAATCAGTCCCCAGAATATTTAAAAAATGACTGAATATTATTAATTAAATAATATTCCCATAAAGAATAATCTTTATAAAAATAATTGAAGTAGAAGTATTGAAATTTATACTTGAAACGAGTATTAAATAACCAAAGATATACTTATATGAAAGTATTATCTTTATTTGAATAATCGAAAATAAGTTTGATTATTAACACCTTATTCTTTAATAAAATAAAGAATATATTTCAGCAAATAATCGGAGTCATAGATCCTCAAATGAATATTCAAATAATATTCATTAAATAATATAAACTGAGTCATAAGCCCTCGAATGAATATTCAAATAATATTCAGATAAATAGATAAAAGGAGTCATACGCCTTCGAATAATATTCAAAATAATATTCATTAATAAAGTAAAAGGAGTCATAAGTCCTCGAATGAATATTCAAAATAATATTCAATAATAAAATAAAGTTAAAGTTATCGAATAAACCTTATTCGATTAATAGTTTTAAAAACTATATCCATATATATATATATAAATAAATATATATATAATATACTCGGGAACATCGACTCCCGGTTTAGAAATATGTTCACCTTTTATCCCCTATACTAAGGGTATACGCAACTACTTGCTTATTTCTAGCATAGGTATTATGCAACTATAAGCATTAAAATCAACAGATAGATAACCAGATTACGAAACAGACATGCACATATACCATATTAGCATGCTCCAATATATCGCAAAATTTGCTAATAACAATCATGCAATATCACAAGATAATGCATATACATATATTTACATCACAGCAACAGTATAACGGGTAGAAAACTTGCCTGAGCGACTTGGGGGTAAGAAAGGCTCGGGACGAGTCTGATAACCTATAAACAACAAGTAAGTTGGAATTAAACCAAAATCACTTGTAAACCTATACTTTAACTAACTTAGACTCTAACGCTTGTTTTGCGCTCACCGATTCGCTTAAGTCACTCGGGTACCCTCGGCTCCACCATTTTTAATAATTTAACCTTTACGAGTTTTAAAGCGATTCCTTCGCGAATGTCTTACCAACTGCCTAACACACTTACCATAAATGTTTCATACATTAATTAACCCTTTTTGGTCTTTAACCTACATTTCAAAGTAAGGCGAGGGAAAAAGTTTCGTTCGCGAAACGCCGTTACTTGAAACGGTCGTTTCTCCTAAACCGTGCATCGGAATCGAACGAACTACATATCAAAATGAAGCTCGTAACATGAGCTATCTAAACATGGCAGTGGTCATAATCTAGAAGGGGGTCCTCGGGTCCTAATGTTATGCACAAAACAGTCTAAAGAAAATCGGACGTTACGACGGCTATGTTTACGCGATTTCCAAATTTTAAACCACACAAAACCAACCACAAACCAACCTCAAATCCAACATACAACCAACATCCATCCTTATCACATCATAACAACCCCAACCAATTCAATTTAATCATTCATACTTATGCCTAAACTTAACTTTAATCATACTTAAGTTCCTTTAAATCAAAACCACAACAATTACCATTCCATTTCACTACCATTCCAAATCCCAAACTCTAAATCATAACAACAAGCTACAATATCATCCTACTAATCAAAATCATCTTATAATACATAGGTATCTAGGGTTTGGAGATGGTATACCTTCCTTGAAGTGGTGGGATGAGCTAGGAAGCCTTAAGAAGCTTTGAGAAGTCTTAAGAATGCTTGGATCTTCAAGAAAAACAAGAAAAAGTTCAAGTTAAAAACTTGAAAACACTATTCATAGTCTTCTTCTTTGATTAAATGGAGAAGATTGAGAAGGAATTGATGGCTTAAACTCATGGTATAGCCCTAACTAAGCATGAAGATGATTAGGGAATTTACTCACCAATTTAGGAAGCTTGGATCTTGAATTTTTGAAAATTCTTGCCTAATGAATAGTAAAAAGCCGAGAGCTTCAAGAACAAAGCCTTGGTTGATTTTTGATTTTTGATGAAAATGATTTTTCTTGGCTTGGTTGCTTGGTTTTTGTGCTTGTTTTAGTCAATTACCTTCTTGCCCTTGAATTTGTGTGGTTACAAAGCCACCACACCTCCTTCCTTCCCATGTCATGCTTATGTCACCTTGCACATGTCATTATGCTCCCACTTGTCCACACCTTGTGGTTTGATGATGTCACAATCCCTGGCTTCTTGTACAAGCTTGTCTCTTGGTCACTTATTTGTTTTACGGTTCGCTTATCTTTCGTTCTCGTTTATCGTTTGAGGGATCATACCCGGGATCTTATTACTTAGGTTCCCTTAACCTTTCTCAATATATTATATTCCTTTTATGATCCTCTCCTATAATCCTTTAATTTCAATCCTTTTTATCCTGTTACCTTATACTCAATTCTCTCCGTATCTTGTGGATTTCCGGGAAAAATCAAAGTGTTCGGAATTAGATTCTGACGATCTTTACATACACTTATATACCACATAGAGTACTAATAATATCCCATAAGATCAATAACAGAACCCCTACATAGCGTGGCATGAAAAGTTTTCTCGTTCAGCAAAAACACTATTCATAAGGGTTTCAAAATTTCTCAAAAATTGGGGTCATTACACTGCTGAATGCACTAAGTGCTGATAAACCTTACTTATCAAAAGCAAAAGGATCAAAGAATAAAATCAGGTACTCCTTTGAGATCTAGAGTAAAAATATGGAAGGGACGACCCAAGTGCATTGCTGGTATTAAGTAAATATGCATTAGAAAAGCAAAATATTTTCTTGGTGACTTTTCACACTCTATGATTACTGGAGAAATACTCTGATAATAGCATAAATTCTGATAAGCAGTCGTGACTCACTTACACTGAGAAGCCACTGTGAAATGGAATTTAAAAAGATGCACAAAATTAGCACAAAATAGTTGAGGTAGACTCAAGCATGAACTCATTCAACAGTAGGTTACAGAAGAATGACAGCTCTTTAGCAAAGTTTTAGTTATGCCTTATTTCTAAGATATACTGAAGTGAATTAGACTTTACTCTTTGTCTGATATTTAGCTTAATGCACACACTAATCACTCCATATGAATGATGAAAATTACTATGGTGGTCTATGTTGTTTTAGATAAACAGTCATTGTGTCACTTTGCACAAACTCTGAGGACAAGTTCTGATTGCATGTTCTGAAGATTAAGTTCTGAAGAATATAACTCAGAACTTGTATGAGGACTTACTAAGATAGGCATTCCTTTTTTGAGTTAAGAAATTATGTTCTGATGACTGTTAAGTTATGATATAAGTCTAAGTTCTGATATTACAGTCTAATTCTTTACTTGACTTATCTGTGGATAAAATTTAATAACAGTCTCGGTTCAAACTAGAATATGTTGAAGTGGGAGATTAATAGTCACTATGGTCAGGGTTAATGGTATTCGTACTTGAACAGTCAACTTTTACTTGCTTCTTGTGCGCATTAAACCATGTTTTCTCTTTCCAATGAATGTTTTTCTTTTTCCAAGTCTGGGGAGACGAGGTAGAATTCATTCTACCTGTCAGCATTAAATTCCTTTGCGGCTCCTGGCATTCTCTTGCCTATATAAGCAACCACTTCACATCAGCCTTCCCATCAAATCTTTTCTCACAAACTTACCTTCATACTTTTTCTATCAAAAACACCATGGTCAGATACAACATGTTTTTGAACTACGAAACCTTCAATATGGAGCTAAGCTGTGCCAATTGGCAGCAGGAATGGCACGTCACTGCCATTCCTGATGAGATATGGGACTCTGTCCCACAGGAGGTACTCACCCACCTCCTGTTCTTCTATATGGACTACCATCGCCATCTGGAGCAATTGGAGGAGGAAAGGCTGGAAGCTCTCCGCCAGCAAGAGCGAATCATTCGACTCGCCATTCTGTTTGTCGAGAGTAGAAAGAAGAAATGATGTATTTTCTTCTTCCTATTTTTCTTCATCGTCAGCCTTGCCCTGCTTCTTGAGCTAGGACTAAGGCTGTTGATGTTAGGTTTAGCAGCTTAGGGAAATCTTGTATAAATTCTGATGTAATTTCAATTTCATGAATGTATTCTCTTGATATATTAATGAAATTTGTTTTTGTTTCAAGATTGTGTCTCTGAGATACTTTGTAATGCATTGATAAATCCTGATAAATATTCATATTCTGATGACCATATAAATTCTGTTTTAATTTAAGTTCTGATTTTCCTTTATCAGTACTTACTCATCTGATTTATCTTGGTCATTTTCACTTGATTTATTTTCAGAATATTAATGATGCAGTGAAAAATAATTAAATCAGTGGGAATGGTTTTAATTTTGAATTAAAACTATTTCACCTTGATTAATGGAATATCTGGGTAAGTGGAACGGTTTTTCCTTGAAAAAAGGCAAGTGGGCAAGTAATGATTACTGTTTTCTCGCGCCCAGTAACTATCCGTTATTACTGCATGTCTGACAGTTGTCCAACGGTAACATTTTTTTAGAGTATAAGTATGACAGAGAGAGGATTTTTTAATCTTTTATTTCCTTTCATACTATTTCTCTCTACTTACTTTTACTCTCTCTCTCTCTCTTCTTCTCACGTTGGTTTTTCATACAGACATTTTATCAAACACCTAACAGGCACTCTTAAATCTCAATTTTTCACATGGCACCTAAGGATTTAATCATTGATGGAGCTAAGTTTGTTCCAAACAACTATGCTGCAATTCTTGATCATGCTGAAGCTCCATCTGAATTGCATTTTGTGCAAGATCTTCTTGCATATAGTGAGATTGGGTATGCATTGACCCAGCCTTCAGTCTTTTCAAGCCAACAAGTTCTGACATTTTGGTGGACTGGGCACTTTGATGATGGTGGTAAACATGGCACTCCTAGTATTGTTTTCGAAGTGGGTGATTCTTTATATGCAGTCACTCCTGGTACAATACGCAAGGCTCTACATCTCTCAGAAGGATGTACCTTTTTAATTCCAGAGGAATCAGCTCTTCAGGAGTTAATGGCCAATTTGGGGTATGAAAAGAGTTTGGCAAAACTTGGGCAGTTGAAACGGGCTCATATCAGAAGAGAATGGAGCTTCTTCTTCGACTGCATCACTAAAGCTTTTGGGAACAAATGTTCGAATTTTGATGCTATCCCAATTCTGAGTCAGCACATCGGGTATGCTATTATAAATCAAACTCATTTTGAATTTGCAACTGGTATAATTGGTTTTATTGGGGATAGGATGACAGAGGATAGGAATGTTGTGTACTTTGCTAGATTCTGTCAACTTATATATACTTTTTGTATTGATGAACCTCAATTAGTCAGTTCCTCAACTCCACCTTTTAAAGTTGTAAAACGCTACTTTAATGACCTGGTAAATGCTGACACTAAGAAATCAGTGGTTAGACCTTTAGAGATTCCTCTGTCTGTAAAACAGATCTTAGTAAATGCTGATCCTGATACTTATAGATCTATTTATTCTGATGTCCAACCAACAACAACCACCCACACACCACAACAATCAGCACCTACCACTCATTCTACTCAACCAACCCTCAGGCAATATATCAAATCCTATCTCTCCACTTCACAGACTGTTCAACCCTCATCCTCAGCACCTACTGTGAAGCCTTCCTTTTCCAAACCTAAGAGGACAAAGACTGTTCCTCAAACACCTCAAAAGAGAAGGAGGATTGCCTTGAGAGATGAATCTGATACTGAGGACCAGGTTCCTTCTTCAGAACCTGTTATTGGTGAAGCTGAGAAAGAGACTTCTCAGAAGGATTCTGGAATTGGGGGATCTAGGCTTCTCAAGAGGCTTAGAAGAATGACCGTTCCTGAAACTCCCAAGGAATCCAAATCAACAAAGAGATACAAGAAACAGAGGGCAAAAAGGCCAGTTTCAGATGATGAAGAGGAAGCAGCTAAGGAAGGGGATCAGGAATCTCTGATCTCACAAGAAAAGGAATTTGCTAAAGTCACTTCTTCTCCATCAACTCCATCTCAGGAAGCTGTTTTTGACAAGGCCAACACACCATCTGTATCTCCTGTTGATCCAGGCACAAGTGCTGATATTGATGTTCAAAACTTGGTTGTGCCTGAAGTAATTCTCTTAGAAGCTCCAACAGCAACTAATCCTTCAACAACACCTGTTACTGATGCTGTTCAATCTCCAGAGTTATCTACTACACCTTCTCTGCATCTAGATGCTGATGATCAGAATTTAGGTGAGCATCAGGATATGGCTGTTGATCAGAACTTAGAACCAGATCAGCAATTAGAGGATGCTGAAGCCTCCATTGCTACTCACACTGTTGTCTTATCAGAAGATACTGATTCTTTAAGTCCTGATGCTGCAAATGCTGGAGATACTGGTGAAGCTGCTCCAACTGCAGATGCTGATGCAACAGGTCCTTCAGGACATGCTCCTCAACAAACTATTCTTAAGTCTGAACTTATTAAGAAGTTTGTTACCAGAGAAGCACCAGTCCTTTAGAGTGAAACTCCTGCAGGACAGGAGTGGACTAAGGAATGGAACTCAGTTTCCTGTGTTCCAAATGAGATTCATCTTGCTGAGCACTTGACTAAAGCTGATGAAATGTTAAAATCTGATGATTTCAAAACCCAGCTTAGAGTCACTGCATTGAGTACTAAACATCTACAAGGTCTTCATTCAACTACTCATGCAGAGCTACACAAGATTCAGGAAGAATTTATCAAACAGGAACAAGTTCAAAAGATTGATAAGAAAAAGTTCTTCCAACCTACCTTTGACAGGCTTGCTTATATTGAGAAGACTCAAGATAATCAACAAGCTCAGATTGATGATATTCTGAAAAATCAAGCTTCTCAGCAATCACAACTTAATGAAATCCAAGCCTCAGTGGAATTGCTTGTCTCTCTTCTACTACCTGCTGATGCCAAAAAGGGGGAGAAAGTAATTAGTCCAAATGCAAGACTGACAAGACACTGACAGGGAAGGATGATAAAAAAGATGATAAAGAAAACCCTGGAATGGGTAGAGGTCATAGTCAAGGTAGAAGATTCACATCAAGAAAAGCTGAAATCACAAGTCACAGGACAAGTTCTGATACAGGGAAAAGAATAAGTTCTGCTACTGGTAAAAGGATAAGTTCTGATGAACTTTTAGATCTTGATGAGGAAATGTCAAGACAGTTATTTCTTCAGGAAAATCCAGGAATGGACTTGGAGAGTTTAATGGAAGAAGAAGCCAGACTTAAATCAGAGAAAGTCACATCTAAATCTGAAGCTTAAGGTAAAAAGTCACTTCCAAAACTCAAAGGAATTGTGATCAAAGAAAGGACACATACTGAAGCAACATTGGCTAAATCACAACCAGAGATAGATCCAAGATCCAAGGGTAAAGAAAAGGTTGGTGAACCTATCAAGGTTTATGTGCCTCCTGAGGATGAAGAAATTACTGATGAAAAGGATGATCTTGCTCTGACTTCAAGAAAAGTTCTTAAAACAACCTCTGACATGGCTCAAGTTGTTCAGAGTCAAGAAAATGTAAGTTCTGATATTTCGAAGAAGCAAGTAACCTCTGACATAGCTCAAGTTAACTTGATATCAGAAGATAGACCAAAGACACTCCTACCAGGATTCACTAAAGCAAAACAGACTCAACCTTTGAAGACTGCTGCAAGTGGTTTTGAAGTAAGAGTAGTTACTGGAAAGGAAGCAAGAGATAAAACTGGATTGGGAAGTGTTGATGAAAGAAGAATACTGAACACTACCAATGATCCAACTTCCTTGAGTGAACCAGGTATTGGAGCAACTCCCGAGAGATTGAATCAACTGGAATCTGTATAAATGGTTTACCATACCTACTTGAAAGAATACATCTTGTTATATTTCATGACAGATGGTAGGGTTTATCATATAAGGCAAAATGCCATTCCATTAAAGTATTTTGAAGAATTGGAGCATGTACTATTCTTACTTCAAGTGGATGGTAGATTGACAGGAACTGCTGCAAACTATTTGAAGGATCAGATTCAGAGACAGAAAAGGCTCTATTCTGTTAAGTCTGACAGCACATATGTTCCAAAGTACAGAGATCACAAGGGTGATATAGTTGAAATGAAGCCCAATTCTGCTCAAATTATAACTACCTTTCTAGGGTACAGGGCTGTGGAATTCAATCTTGAGTCTGATAAAGCTTATTTGATCAGACTGGATCAGGATATAAGAAAAGCAAAGATTAATGATCTCAGGGCTGTAATCTTTCAAATTGGTGAAGATAATGCAGAGCTTAAAGATGCCAAAAGGAGAATGATTGATGAACTTAGATATGCTGAGAGATGTTTGTTGAAGAACTATCTCAGAACAACTCCTGACATCAGAGAGATCAGAAGATGAAGCCAAGTCAAAGATCTACAACTGCTTAAATTCTGATATTTGTACAGACTGAAGCTGTTATCAGAAGTTAAATATTGGTAAAGGTTTAAGGACTGTAAGTTGTAGTTATCTAGTCTAATTCTCATGCATTTGTACTTAATGTGTTTTTGACATCATCAAATATCTGTTAAACTTGTATATTATGCTAATTTACAAGTTGGGGGAGATTGTTAGATATATTTGATAATGTCATGGCTAATATGATTTATGTTTAGTTTTCAGATCTTACTTAACAAGACAAATCAGTACTTAACTGGGAATCAATACTTATACTGGAAGTCAGGACTTAAGGATATCAGTACTTATATTATCAGGAGATAATCATCAGAAGTTGGATATTAGAACTTAAGTGCTGAAGGACGATCAGATAAGGATAGTAGCTGATTAAAGGAAAGAAGATCGAGATAAACATAAGAAGAGATATGCATGAAGAAGGAGTTCCGTGAAGAATGGAATACTTGGAAGAAAAGATATCTGATTGATATATTTTAGGAAGCAGAATTATATTCCATATCAATTAGTGATTATCTTGTAATTGTGTAGTATATAAACATAGATATAGGGTTTACACTATAAGTGTTATCATATTCGAGAAGATTATTCATTGTAACCCTAGAAGCTCTCGTGATATTTGTTCATCACTGAGAGGTAACAGTTCCATACTGTAACAGAGTTTATTGTTTCAATAAAGTTTGTTTTCAGTTACTTGAGATCTTAAAGTTCGATTTGATTGTACTTTACACTGTATTCACCCCCTCTACAGTGTGTGTGACCTAACAGGTGATGACCAGGGAAACTCTGAAAAGAGCAGAGGTCAAAGAAAAGTTCAAGGAAAATATTCTATTCAGAAAAAGTCAAGTTCTGATGCTGTGAATGCTCAAAGACTGAAGTCAAGTGCTGATAAACAAAGTCTGATGTCAAGTTCTGATATTCTGATTCAGTCAGGATCTGAAGACTCTCAGAAGTTTTTGCAAACTCTGAAGTTAAAGGGGAAGCAAACTACTATTTATTACAAAAATCCTAAAATCCAGACACTTGATGAGGAGATAGCTAGAAGATTATTTCTGAAACATAATCCAGGAATGGATTTAGAAACTCTCAAGGAGGAAGAAGCTAAATTTGCTGAGAAGACAAATCTTAAGTCTAAAGCTTCTGATGCAAAGAAACCTCCAATGCCTAAGGAAAAGGTATTGTGATCAAGGAAAAGTCAAATTCTGAAACTTCAAAGTTCAAGACTAGATCACAGACTGAGAGTGATCCCAAAGAAAAAGGGAAAGTTGATGAATCAACCAACCCACTGGACTTGAAAATTTCTCAAGATCTGATGAAACCAGTGTGCAAAATGGTTCAAGTAACTGATGATAATCTTGTTGAAGATGAAACTGTTGAAATTCTGAAAAGAAGAAAGATAATTGAAAAATCTAAAACAACCTCTGACACTGCTCAAGTTGTTGTTCAGAATAAAGGACAACAAGGTACAAAAGAAATAACAAATTCTGATCAAGCTATCAAGACATCAACTACTGACAATGCTCAAGTTGATTTGAAGAAAATGACAATTGCTGATAAGAAGAAGCTGTTATGGAAGAAAGCTACTCCAGTTGAACCAAAATCCAATCTCATGATTAATCAACTCGCTACATTTGGGTTGAGAGCCAAGCAACCTAGAGATAGAGCTGGATTAGGTTCTGACGAAGAGAAGATTCAAACATGAGTAGAGGTTACTCTAAGAGATCCTCTCATATTGAAAGATAAACCATATGAACAAATCAAACAAAGGCACCTTGACAAGGTGTTGTCTGCTCAAATTGTGATCGATGCTCATGAAAAAGAGAATCTAAAAGAGAAATTGATCTTATTTTTCAATGATGGAAGGACTTATAGACTAGCTGATACTGATGTACTAAAGAAGTCTGCCAAAGAGCTTCAACATATTCACTATCTTCTGGAAGTAAAATCTGATGTTACAAGAAGATGGTCAGAATACATTTTGAAGGCTATAAGAGATCTATTCAGAATCTCTGGTACAAAGACTTCTCATTATAGTCCAATGATTACTGAAGGTGATGGAAGAGAAATTCATATGCTGAAGAATTCTGCTAAGGTGGAAGTTATTCTGAAAGGAAGATGCTTATGTTATAATGAAAACTCTTCACATCCTAAGGTTATCAGACTTGGTGATGGACTTGAAAGAACATCCATTCAAGCTCTCAGAACAGCCATTTATCAAATTGGTGATAGTAAAGAAGAAGAACTGATGCATGTCAAAGCACAGTTAGCTGAAATTCTGAGGAAAGCTGAAGATAATCTGATAAATGATTTTGTTAAGAATCATTATGGATTCAAATTGATTCAATGATGTTGGTAAAGCTGGATGTTTTGTAAGTTGTAATTAATAGTCTTATTAAACTCTTATTGCATTTGAACTTAAATGTTTTTGACATCATCAATTCTATTAACTTGTACATTCTTGCATAATTTACAAGTTGGGGGAGATTGTTGGATATATTTGAGATGTCATGTCTAATATGTTTCATGTTTAGTTTTCAGATCTTAATAAACATGAAATATCAGTTCTTACTGGAATCAGGACTTACTGGATGTCAGGACTTAAGGATATCAGGACTTAGATTATCAGAAGATAATATCAGAAGGTGGATATCAGAACTTAAGTACTGGAGGACTAACAGTTAAGGAAGGAAGTTGATTTACAGGAAAGAAGATCGAGACTAATACAGAAGAAGATATGCATGGAAAGAGTAAGAGGACTAGAAGAATTGTATAAGATATCTGATTGATATATTTTAGGAGACAGAATTATATTCCATATCAATTAGAAGTTATCTTGTAACTGTGTGTATATATAAACACAGACATAGGTTTACACTATATGTGTTACGATCATCGAGAAGATCATATATTGTAACCTAGCAGCTCTCGTGATATTTGTTCATCACTGAGAGAGGACAGTTCCATTGTAACAGAGTTTATTATATCGAATACATCTGTTTTCTGTTACTTGTGTTCTAAATCGATTTGATTGTATTCTACACTGTATTCAACCCCCTTCTACAGTGTTATGTGACCTAACAATTATAGTAATCATAATACTAATTGTGATACTCTTTACATGTATAAATAGAGTGCCAAACACTACCACAATGAAAACAAGGACTCTGTGGTTTATATCTAATTGTTCAATTCCTAAACTCTGATTTGGAAGGAATAATATTTATCTCTTTATTCTTCCTGCAAGAATTAGCAAAATGATTAGTATCAACACAGTTCAAACAGGCCTTTCTAGGTGCATTGGGAGGAGTTACATAATTACCATTCTTATTAACACCTACATTGCCATTATAGTTAGTCAGGTATCCTGAGCATCCGCTATCCAAGACTAGAGTATTCCTCCTGTTACCCTGCAATCCGTATTTGAAATCAGTTAGTGGTTTTAAGGACCCAGACTTGCTTGGATCTTTTAGCCTTTTAAAGTTTGTTAACATATGCATCAGAAGACTTTTTATCATAGTTTATATTAACATCCTTACTATCTGTAATGACCGATAAATTACGCTTGTATTATATTATAATAAAGATAAATTATATGTATTATTATGTGGTTAACTGTGTCGAGTCGTTAAACCCTAATTGCTATGTGCTACGTGTTGTCTGTTTTGATCCGAACGTGTTTTGGGTATTTATTGAGTGTTTTATCATAAGTTATATATTTTATATCAAAACCCGTACATCTCAAACAGTGTTTTAAAAGCCCGTATTTCAAACAAAATCATTGGCCCTATTTTGCCAAAAACGACCAATACCATATCACTATTCTGAACCCCTAGACGTTTTACAAATTTACCTTTTTTGCAAAAAAACGACTTTTCGGGACCCCTTCGGGTACCAAAAACCCCACAAAAATTACATTTTCATTTTTATATGATCATGAAAATATCATACATCATTTTTCTTTGCATTTTTGTAATATTCATAATTTTTGGGAATTTTTAGCATTTATTTTGTATTTATTGGATATTTAAAAATTTATTATTAATACCCAAAAATTATAAAAATTGGGGCCAAATATTTTTATTAGGAGTGTAATTAGACCCTTAATTTTATTTAGGGGTATTATTTTCATAAATATAAATAGCCGATTATTAGTAATTAATTAGTTAATTAATCATTAAAAACTCAGAATATTCAAGAATATTAGTGTTGGTGAAGAACACTCAAGGAATTAAACCTCAGATTTGAAGGTGATTCTGTTAACCAAATCCTTCATATAAGTAGTCAAATTGAAGCTTGTGATCTCTATTATCTGTTGATATCATCAATTTTTGATTTGGTTGATTCGATTTTTAATTCGTGTTTTAGGGTTTATACTCAAAATTATGGGTTCATGATTTAGGATTCGTTTAATTTTTTGGTTGATTCAGATATCTTTATCTCGAGTTTAGGAGTGATTTCATATATTTATTTTGATTGTATAACCCCTGGAAGACTAAGAACGAGTTCTTGGTTTTTTCGAATTTTTGATTTTTGTTTTCAGTAAATTATAGATGTTATTGATGGATTTTAGTTATTGATAATGATTATAAGAGGTTGTATCTTTGATTTGCGATAAATTTTGCGAAGTTTGGTTGCCTTTTCGGGGGAGGGGTTGTTTTCCGATGAAGCCACCGGAAATCTTCGGCTTTTGGCCGGAGATGGAGGTAGGACGGCGACGGGACAGCGGTGATACGGCGGTGAAGTTGCTGCAGCCATGGGGAATCGATTGGCATCAGAAACTGGAAGAAACGATGTCCCGAGAGCGTAAATCGGACTCGTCGGAAAACTCGGTCGGTGGCCGGAGTTTTTGCAGAATCCGGCGGGTTGACCATGTTCTTGAAGACCCGATTACCGACCCGTTAACCTGGAACGATGACCCAGTTTTGATCCAGAAAACCCATGACTCAATTCCCTGAAATGTGTTTCTGTATTTTTAATTAATTACTTTTATTTTTATAAATCAGAAATACTTTTTATAAATTAGAAAAAAATCAAATAAAAATAGGATTAAAAATCTTATTTATTTTATAAATAATTTATAAATGATTTTATTAATTTAGAAATTCAAATTTAATTATTTAATTATTTATCTAATTATTTATTAGTTACTTAATTGATTAATAATTAGGTAATTAATTAATAAATAAGGATTAAAAATAATCGAATAATATGAATAATAATTCGTTAATTAGTTGAATATTGCGAGTAACTCGTATCTATACGAGTAGTGATTCGATATTTAGAAATATTATTCGAGCGTTAATTTATTCGAAGAATATCGTAATAATTATTCGTATCGAATAATTAAATACAGAAAATTAATTAATTAATTAATTAATCATATAAGTTATAATAATAATAATAGTTTGATAATTATACGAGGAATGCGAGTAGCTCGTATTAATACGAGTAGTTGATTGTTGAGTTAGATTATGGTGCGAGTAATAATTATTTATTTGATATATAGCGTATCAATTAGTTGTATCGATTGGTTTTTTATAAATAATCGATCTAATGGAGTAAGTAATAATAATTTGTAAATAATTGTAATAAATTGTAATTTATCCTAATAATTAGGGATTAATTATTTTAAAATACAATAATTATTAATTAATTATTTAAAAATATATTTAAGGATTATTTAATTATAATTAATTATTTATAATTGATATTTAATTAATTAAATCTTGTTTAATTCGTAGTAATTAAACCGTTAGTCCGATTTGAGTGAAATGAAGACCTCTAGACTCAGAAAAATGAAACGAATCCAATAAAAATAATTGTAAATCATAATTTCTTTCGAAAGAGAGTTGTCTTGTGTTAGTTAATTGTTTATATGTCCTAATAGGGGTAGAATTGAGTCAAATAAATTCTTGAAAATTATAATAAAATCAAATAGGGTTAGTTAATACACGTATGAGTCTAGTATCGATTCTAAAAATATTTATAAGTCCAAAAAATAAATCAATTATGTGCTTTATGTGCTATGTGCTTTACATGATTATATGAACTTTATGTGCTTTATAATTATATATGTATATATACGAGTCAGTTAGAAATGCATGGGTAGATTGATAGAATTATGTGGTATCAATTCGAGATACGCGTATGTAGTAAGTTATCTAAATGACTATCTTTCTATGATTGATTCAGTATCAGCAAGGCAGATCAAGCAGGAGACTGAAGGCGGTGAGTTAAACCAGGTTAAGTACGCGCAAGACAAGTTTTTCCCCTATTCTAAATCCAGAATAGTGAATTATACCTCATTTTCCATATCAGTTACACTTTGATAATTCTTGTTCATATACACTGTTACGCAATTATTGATTCTTGTTTATATTTTATTTTGATTCTTGATATCTCCCAATTTATTGAATCCCATATTCATATTCCAATACTTTTACCCTTGTTATATATACTCCGATATATCCTGATGTTGGGATACATTAAAAGCATTCCGATTGTTCCGGATGCTAAACTTTGGACTGGATGGTTACGATACGGGCTGGGTTTTACCCAGACCTTTAATTAATAGGCCATAGTTGCCTGAGTACTCTTTATGTTGGTTGGGTCTATGCAGTTGGGTATAGATCCGCACTGTATCCTGACTGATCAGCAGGTTATAGTGCATATGTTGGTTCTTGTTTCCAGTCTTGTTCATTTGGCACTCGCCAGTGTTGGCAAATTATTATTCTATACAGATATAAATGGTTGTTCAAACTATTAGACTATCGATTCATTTATTTTTTCTCTTCATACTATTAATATTGTTGCAGGCTTGTTGAACAATTTTGGCTCATCCCCTTTTAATGTTATTCCTATTATTTTACAGTTAAGGTAGAGAATGAAACCCATCAGAACCCGCATAATCAAGAAGCGAGTCAAGCAGCGGGGCCCTCTTATACCAAGAGTGTTCATCCCTATCCCAGAAGAGAGTTTTGAGTTACCAGATCAGGTGTAACAGGATAAGTAGTAATGTTGGTTTGAATAAAAGTTATGTGGTGAGAATGTAGTTAGAATAAAGTTTTGTAATAAAGAGAGTTCTTGAGACAAATTATTTTTATTTGGGTTTGTAAGAAAGTTAGTGTGTCGTTCTTGTTTTCAACTCTTAACCTTAAAAGATACTGAGTAGCTGTAGTTCGGGGTAATTATTATATTTATATTCCGCTTGTGCAGGTTTAGTTTGTAATTAATGTTAATAATGCCCCAAATCTATACCCCGGATTTGGAGGGTGTTATAGTTGGCATCAGAGCATATGTTTTGACTCTTGAAAATAAGAACATTAGGGTTAAGATAAGATAGGAAGGTCATATAAGATAGAAGTACGAATGTTAGGGTTGTTTGTTTATGTGATTAAAAGTTATGAGTTTTAGGATTGTGATTTGATTGTTTTTGTGTTATTATTGTCATGTATATTAGATGGCTTCTTCGTCGTCATCTACGGAGCGGACTGAGTCAGACCCAGTAGCAGCACCAGTACTAGCCCCAGCATCAGTGCAGATTTTTCCTCCATTACCACCACCTCCACCATTGCCACTGGACCAGCTCCAGAGGTACCCCCTCCACCAGAGGTACCAGACTTTGATGATTATTTCCCTTATTTTGAGCCGGAGATACCTAACTTTCCACCTTTGAAGATTCCGATATTTGATGTTCCTGATATGGTTGACATTCCACAGTGGGAGGACTTAGAGCCACAGGTTCCTGTGCCACAGTTTGAGATTCCAGAGATTCCACAGATGGAGCCAGAGTTAGAGCCACATGTATATGCACCCATGGAGCAGCCTGTTTTGTTTCTTGCACCGCTAGCTGTCTATGCCCCTGTGCCCGGAGTATATCAGTTCCCGCAGCTAGAGTTTATGGACGAGGTAGTGGTGGATCAGCCATTATCATGCCTTCTCGAGGTTCCCGCACAGATCTTCGTGAGCATCACACAGTTACATATCAGCGGTACCAGTCAGAGAGAGGGGAGAGGGTCAGATGGCAGGATCAGTGTAGAGAGATCCTTGGGTTGTTTGAGACACAAGAGGACGGTCCAGTTCGAGCACTTCACCCAGATTACATCTTGAGAGAGAGACTACGCCAGATCCACGGGGCTGGTTCTCAGGAGCTTACTGACTTGAGGCAGCATGACATTAGTACCGAGGCAGTGTATTGTAGGGTGATGAAACTCACAGAGGCAGTGTTAGAGGTTTTGCAGGAGGAGCTGAGCCGTGTGCTACTGGGATTCTGATCTCAGCAGACAGTGGAGTGTTATATCTTGTATATTATCTGTAGATAGATGCAACGTAGTATTGTATGACTAGTTTGTATGAGTGTAACTACTAGTTTTGACTGATAGCAGTAGAAGTACGACTGACATATTATAGACTTCTGTATCAAGCATTGATACCTTCAGCTGGTATCCTACCTACATATATATATAAGATGAACCTTTTCACGTTTTCTTTATTTTATTTTTCCAGTCACTTAAGCATTTACATTTATTTTACTATTTTACCATTGCATATTTTAAAATGTTTTATTTATAATCATGTTGTACCCTTTATGTTTTCAAAATTTTAAAATTATTTTAAAAGGATTTAGTTAAACATCGCACTGTTTTTACTCATTTATTTAGATATTTAATAAATTGTTTTCTTCCTCCATATCAACTATTTTAACACTATTTTAATATTATAAAGACTTTTTCTATTCCATAACACATGTTTAGTAAATTGTTATTAAAAGAACCCATTGTTTTATTATCAGAAATATGGCATCCAAAAGAAAAGCACGACTCGACTCATCTAACGGAAATACCGAGGGCCAAAACGATAATAACCAGATGGATCAGATGTTTCATCTCATGCAACAGCAGATGCTGATGATGCAGCAACAGATGCAACAGCGACAACAGTAGTTTCAACAACAAATGCTACAGCAAGCCGCTCATCCAGAACATTAAGTACCACCAGCAGCACCTGTAGTTACTTTCAAAGGAATTTTTTGAGTTGCTTCAAGGATCTGGATACCTAACGTACCGGAATTAAAAGCGGAAAGTTTGCAAGACGCTCATAGTTCAAGATATTTGATTCATCCCGGAAGCACCAAGATGTATAGAGACCTGAAGGAAAACTTTTGGTGGCCAATATGAAGAAAGAAATAGGGGAATGGGTTAGCAAGTGTTTTACGTGCCAAAGAGTGAAAGCTGAACATCAACGCCCGAGCGGACTACTACAACCACTAGATATTCCAGAATGGTAATGGGAGCATTAAGCTATGGATTTTGTAGTGGGACTTCCAAGGACGAAAGCAGATCATGATGCAATTTGGTTTATCATTGACCGATTAACGAAGTCAGCACATTTTCTCCCGATCAACGAAAGGTTTTCACTGGGTAAGTTATTGCACTTGTATCTCAAGGAAATCGTAATGCGTCATGGAGTACCCGTATCTATTGTATCGAATCGAGATCCCCGTTTTAATTCAAGATTTTGGAGACAATTCTAAGAATGTATAGGAACCAAGTTGAACATGAGTACTGCTTATCATCCACAAACGGACGGGCAAAGTGAAAGAACTATTCAGATAATTGAAGATATGTTACGTGTATGCGCAATAGACTCTGAAGGCAATTGGGATGAGCACTTACCGCTAGTGGAATTTTCTTACAATAACAGCTATCACGCAAGTATTGGGATGCCACCTTATGAAGCTTTATATGGGAGAAAATGCAGATCACCTACATGTTGGGATGAAATTGGAGAACGCAAGATTCTAGGTCCAGAACTGATTCAGCAGACCAAGGAAAAAGTAGAACTTATCCGAAAACGACTTGAAACAGCGCAGAATTGACATCGTAAATATACAGATCAATCGAGAAAAGATATGGACTATCAGGAAGGGGAACATGTACTACTAAAGGTATCACCATGGAAGGAATTAACTAGGTTTTGCAACAAAGGCAAATTGAAACCTCGCTACGTTGGACTATTTAAAATTTTGAAGAAAGTTGGGAAGGTTGCTTAAGAGTTAGCTTTACCACCCCAGATGCAGCATATTCATAACGTATTTCATGTATCTATGCTTAAGAAGTATAATCCTGATACAAGGCATGTAATAGAATATGAGCCGAGAGAACTTCAGGCATATTTGTCATATGTAGAGCAGCCGATAAGAATTTTAGATCGGCAAGAGAGGGTATTAAAGAATAAGTCTGTACCATTAGTGAGAGTTTTATGGAGAAACCCAGTGGTTGAAGAATCAACCTGGGAGCTCGAGAGTGATATGTTAGAAAAGTATCCTCAGTTATTTACATAGTGTAATTCTGAGGACAGAATCCTGTTAAGGGGGGAGAATGTAACGACCGAGAAATTACGCTTGTATTATATTATAATAAAGATAAATTATGTGTATTATTATGTGGTTACTGTGTCGAGTCGTTAAACCCTAATTGCTATATGCTACGTGTTGTCTGTTTCGATCCGAACGTGTTTTTGGGATTTATTGAGTGTTTTATCGTAAGTTATATATTTTATATCAAAACCCGTACAACTCAAACAGTATTTTAAAAGCCCGTATTATAAACAAAATCATTGGCCCTATTTTGCCAAAAATGACCTATACCATATCGCTATTCGGAACCCCTAGACGTTTTACAAATTTACCTTTTTCCCGAAAAACGACTTTTCCGGACCCCTTCCGGTACCAAAAACCCCACAAAAATCACATTTTTATTTTTATATGATCATGAAAATATCATACATCATTTTTCTTTGCATTTTTTTAATATTCATAATTTTTGGGAATTTTTAGCATTTATTTTGTATTTATTGGATATTTAAAAATTCATTATTAATACCCAAAAATTATAAAAATTGGGGCCAAATATTTTTATTAGGAGTGTAATTAGCCCCTTAATTTTATTTAGGGGTATTATTTTCATAAATATAAATAGCTGATTATTAGTAATTAATTAGTTAATTAATCATTAAAAAATCAGAAAATTCAAGAATACCAGTGTTGGAGAAGAACACTCAAGGAATTAAACCTCAGATTTGAAGGTGATTCTGTTAACCAAATCCTTCATGTAAGTAGTCAAATTGAAGCTTGTGATCTCCATTACTGTTGATATCATCAATTTTTGATTTGGTTGATTTGATTTTTAATTCGTATTTTAGGGTTTATACTCGAAATTAGGGGTTCATGATTTAGAATTCGTTTGATTTTTTGGTTGATTCAGATAGCTTTATCTCGAGTTTAGGAGTGATTTCATATATTTATTTTGATTGTATAACCCCTGGAAAACTAAGAACGAGTTCTTGATTTTTTCGAATTTTTGATTTTTGTTTTCAGTAAATTATAGATGTTATTGATGGATTTTCGTTATTGATAATGATTATAAGAGGTTGTATCTTTGATTTGCGATAAATTTTGTGAAGTTTGGTAGCGTTTTCGGGGGAGGGGTTGTTTTTCGATGAAGCCACCGGAAAGCTTCGGCTTTTGGCCGGAGATGGAGGTAGGACGGCGACGGGACAACGGTGATACGGCGGTGAAGTTAAACATCGCACTGTTTTTACTCATTTATTTAGATATTTAATAAATTGTTTTCTTCCTCCATATCAACTATTTTAACACTATTTTAATATTATAAAGACTTTTTCTATTCCATAACACATGTTTAGTAAATTGTTATTAAAAGAACCCATTGTTTTATTATCAGAAATATGGCACCCAAAAGAAAAGCACAACCCGACTCATCTAACGGAAATACCGAGGGCCAAAACGATAATAACCTGATGGATCAGATGTTTCATCTCATGCAATAGCAGATGCTGATGATGCAGCAATAGATGCAGCAGCAACAGCAGTAGTTTCAACAACAAATGCTACAGCAAGCCGCTCATCCAGAACATTAAGTACCACCAGCAACACCTGTAGTTACTTTCAAACAATTTCAGTCGGTAAAGCCTCCAGAATTTGTTGGTTCCACAGATCCTACAAAGGCGAGAGCTTGGCTGAAGGAGATAGAAAATACTTTTGCGTTTGTTAAGGTTGAGGAAGAACGGAAGACGGATTTTGCTAGCTACTTTCTGAAGGGCGAAGCTAATTACTGGTGAGAATCAAAGAAAGCTTTGGAAGGTGAAGGTGTGGTGACCTGGGATTGATTCACTGATCTTTTCCTGGAGAAATATTTTCCTCGCTTCATGAAGAATCAGATGGAGAACAAGTTCCTGGAACTGAAGCAAGATAACTTATCGGTTGCGGATTATGAGACCAAGTTTACTGAATTGGCCAGATTTGTTCCTGAGCTAGTGGATACGGATGAAAAGCGGGCCAAGAGATTCCAGCAGGGACTGAAGCCATGGATTCGTAGCAGGGTAGCCGTAATTGAGTTGATGACTTATACGGCTGTTGTTCAGAAAGCCATGATCATTGAAAGTGAAAGTGAAGTAGATCAGAAAGAAAAGGGACCAGGAAATTCCCAGAACTGTTTCAACAGAAGGCCGGGATTTCAAGTCCGGGGAAAGGTAAATGCCAGGAGACCAGAACAAGGCAACTAGAGGACGGGTAATCGACTTCCAACCCCGAATCAACAAAGACTTATCCGACCACCTATACTTGATTGCAAAATATATGGTAAAAAGCATACTAGGATTTACAACAAGCCAAATGTCATGTGTTTCAAGTACAAGCAAAGGGGACACTACTCTGGAGAATGTCCGATGGGAAAGGCAGAAATTACTTGTTTCCAGTGCGGAAGAAAAGGACATATTGCCAAGGACTGCAGAGGAGTTGCAATGGCCGCTAGTATTCCAAAGGTTTTAGCATTACCTCCACCTCCACTACCACCACAAAATCATCCCAGGGCAAGGACTTTCAACATGTCAATGAAGGAAGCTGTACAGAGTCCGAATGTGGTTGCAGGTACGCTTCCCGTAAATTCCATAAATGCTCAAGTATTGATTGATTCAGGAGCTACGAGTTCTTTTATTTCTGAAGTTTTTATTTCTAAGATAGATTGTGAGGTTCAGTGGTTAGATGAAGTGCTAGTTATAAAATTAGCAAATGATGATCAGGTTATGGTAGATCGAGTATGTCCAGGTTGTGATATTGAGATAGGGAGATATCATTTCTCAGTTGACTTGATACCTTTCAGGTTAGGAGAATTTGATGTTATTTTAGGAATGGATTGGCTAGCTAGTAATAATGCTCAAATTGATTGTGCAAATAAGAAAGTGAAATTGCAGACTGAAGAAAATACAATGGTAATATTTAAAGGTGAAAAGCAAAAGCAAAGATTCTTAACAATAATGCAGACGAAACGATTACTACGTCAAGGATGTCAAGCCTTTTTAGCCTACGTGTTGGACACCGAAAAAGAAAGCTCGAAAATTAAAGATATTCCTGTAGTTTGTGAGTTTCCCGACGTTTTTCCAAATGAACTTCCAGGACTACCACCGAATCGAGAAATCGAGTTCACTATTGATTTGGCACCAGAGACTGAACCAATTTCGAAAGCTCCATATTAAATGGCACCTGTTGAAATGAAGGAATTAGCAAAGCAATTACAATAACTTCTCGACAAAGGAATTATAAGGCCAAGTGTATCCCCATGGGGCGCACCAGTATTGTTCGTGAAAAAGAAGGACGGTAGCATGTGATTATGTATCGATTATCGTGAGCTGAACAAGTTAACTATCAAGAATAAATATCCTTTGCCTCGCATCGACGACTTATTTTATCAACTGAAAGGAGCAGCATGGTTTTCGAAAATCGACTTACGATCAGGTTATCATCAGTTAAAGATCAAAGCAGAAGATATTCCAAAGACTGCGTTCAGAACGAGGTATGGACACTATGAATTTCTCGTGATGGCTTTTGGACTGACGAATGCACCTGCAGCATTTATGGATTTGATGAATCTAGTATTCAAGAAGTATCTGGATAAGTTCATCATTGTATTTATTGATGACATCTTGATTTATTCAAAGATGGAAGAAGAACACGCATCACACTTAAGAACGACATTGGAGGCGTTACGAAAGGAGCAGCTTTATGCGAAATTTTCGAAATATGAAATTTGGTTGAAGGAAGTGCAATTTTTAGGACACATCATTAGTATTGAAGGAATTCAAGTGGATCCAGTGAAGATTGAAGCTATTCTAAATTGGGAAAGACCAAAGACCCCAACGGAAGTCAGAAGTTTCTTGGGATTAGCAGGTTACTACAGAAGATTTGTTAAAGATTTTGCAAAGATAGCCACCCCATTGACGAAGTTGACATGAAAGAATGAAAAGTTTGAATGGAACGAGAAATGCGAAGTAAGTTTCCAAGAATTGAAGAATCGATTGATAACCGCACCTGTGCTTGTTTTACCTGATGATCAAGGAGACTTTGTCATCATATACAGCGACGCTTCGTATCGATGACTTGGATGTGTTCTGATGCAGCATGGCAACATGATCGCATACGCTTCCAGACAACTAAAGCCGCATGAACAGAAATATCCGATGCACGATCTCGAACTAGCAGCAATTGTGTTCGCACTAAAACTCTGGAGACACTATCTATACGGTGAAAGATGTGAGATTTACACGGATCATAAAAGCTTGAAGTATATTTTCACACAGAAAGAACTCAACATGCGACGGCGACGTTGGCTAGAGTTAATCAAGGATTACGACGTTTCAATCAATTATCATCCTGACAAGGCCAATATAGTAGCAGACGCGTTAAGTCGAAAAGAACGATTGAACCTGTTAACCTCTTCAGAAGACTTAATCAAGGAATTCGATAAATTGGAGATTGAAGTTCGTGTTCCAGAAAGCTCTACTGAAATTATTTACGCTATGACTATTCAGCCGGAACCATTGGAAAAGATAAGAAGGTGTCAAGAAGAAGTATTGGATCAGGAAATCGACAACTTGACAAGAGAAGAGATTACCAGTCAGAAGGATGCCAAAGGAATTTTTTGAGTTGCTTCAAGGATTTGGATACCTAACGTACCGGAATTAAAAGCGGAAAGTTTGCAAGACGCTCATAGTTCAAGATATTCGATTCATCCCGGAAGCACCAAGATGTATAGAGACCTGAAGGAAAACTTTTGGTGGCCAAATATGAAGAAAGAAATAACGGAATGGGTTAGCAAGTGTTATACGTGCCAAAGAGTGAAAGCTGAACATCAACGCCCGAGCGGACTACTACAACCACTAGATATTCCAGAATGGTAATGGGAGCATTAAGCTATGGATTTTGTAGTGGGACTTCCAAGGATGAAAGCAGATCATGATGCAATTTGGTTTATCATTGACCGATTAATGAAGTCAGCACATTTTCTCCCGATCAATGAAAGGTTTTCACTGGGTAAGTTAGTGCACTTGTATCTCAAGGAAATCGTAATGCGTCATGGAGTACCCGTATCTATTGTATCGAATCGAGATCCCCGTTTCAATTCAAGATTTTGGAGACAATTCTAAGAATGTATAGGAACCAAGTTGAACATGAGTACTGCTTATTATCCACAAACGGACGGGCAAAGTGAAAGAACTATTCAGACAATTGAAGATATGTTACGTGTATGCGCAATAGACTCTGAAGGCAATTGGGACGAGCACTTACCGCTAGTGGAATTTTCTTACAATAACAGCTATCACGCAAGTATTGGGATGCCACCTTATGAAGCTTTATATGGGAGAAAATGCAGATCACCTACATGTTGGGATGAAATTGGAGAACGCAAGATTCTAGGTCCAGAACTGATTCAGCAGACCAAGGAAAAAGTAGAACTTATCCGAAAATGACTTGAAGCAGCGCAGAATCGACATCGTAAATATGCAGATCAATCCAGAAAAGATATGGACTATCAGGAAGGGGAACATGTACTGCTAAAGGTATCATCATGGAAGGGATTAACTAGGTTTAGCAACAAAGGCAAATTGAAACCTCGCTACGTTGGACTATTTGAAATTTTGAAGAAAGTTGGGAAGGTTGCTTAAAAGTTAGCTTTACCACCCCATATGCAGCATATTCATAACGTATTTCATGTATCTATGCTTAAGAAGTACAATCCTGATACAAGGCATGTAATAGAATATGAGCCGATAGAACTTCAGGAAGATTTGTCATATGTAGAGCAGCCGATAAGAATTTTAGATCGGCAAGAGAGGGTATTAGAGAATAAGTCTGTACCATTAGTGAGAGTTTTATGGAGAAACCCAGTGGTTGAAGAATCAACCTAGGAGCTCGAGAGTGATATGTTAGAAAAGTATCCTCAGTTATTTACATAGTGTGATTCTGAGGACAGAATCCTGTTAAGGGGGAGAATGTAACGACCGAGAAATTACGCTTGTATTATATTATAATAAAGATAAATTATGTGTATTATTATGTGGTTACTGTGTCGAGTTGTTAAACCCTAATTGCTATGTGCTACGTGTTGTCTGTTTCGATCCGAACGTGTTTTGGGGATTTATTGTGTGTTTTATCGTAAGTTATATATTTTATATCAAAACCCGTACAACTCAAACAGTGTTTTAAAATCCCGTATTTCAAACAAAATCATTGGCCCTATTTTGCCAAAAACGAACTATACCATATCGCTATTCGGAACCCCTAGACGTTTTACAAATTTACCATTTTCCCGAAAAACGACTTTTCCGGACCCCTTCCGGTACCAAAAACCCCACAAAAATCACATTTTTATTTTTATATGATCATGAAAATATCATACATCATTTTTCTTTGCATTTTTTTAATATTCATAATTTTTGGAAATTTTTAGCATTTATTTTGTATTTATTGGATATTTAAAAATTCATTATTAATACCCAAAAATTATAAAAATTGGGGCCAAATATTTTTATTAGGAGTGTAATTAGCCCCTTAATTTTATTTAGGGGTATTATTTTCATAAATATAAATAGCTGATTATTAGTAATTAATTAGTTAATTAATCATTAAAAAAACAGAATATTCAAGAATATTAGTGTTGGCGAAGAACACTCAAGGAATTAAACCTCAGATTTGAAGGTGATTCTGTTAACCAAATCCTTCATGTAAGTAGTCAAATTGAAGCTTGTGATCTCCATTATCTGTTGATATCATCAATTTTTGATTTGGTTGATTCGATTTTTAATTCGTATTTTAGGGTTTATACTCGAAATTTGGGGTTCATGATTTAGGATTCGTTTGATTTTTTGGTTGATTCAGATAGCTTTATCTCGAGTTTAGGAGTGATTTCATATATTTATTTTGATTATATAACCCCTGGAAAACTAAGAACGAGTTCTTGATTTTTTCAAATTTTTGATTTTTGTTTTCAGTAAATTATAGATGTTATTGATGGATTTTCGTTATTGATAATGATTATAAGAGGTTGTATCTTTGATTTGCGATAAATTTTGCGAAGTTTGGTTGCGTTTTCGGGGGAGGGATTGTTTTTTGATGAAACCATCGGAAAGCTTCGGCTTTTGCCCGGAGATGGAGGTAGGACGCCGACGGGACAACGATGATACGGCGGTGAAGTTGCTGCAGCCATGGGGAATCGATTGGCATCAGAAACTGGAAGAAACGATGTCCCGGTAGTGTGAATCGGACTCGTCGGAAAACTCGGCCGGTGGCCGGAGTTGTTGTAGAATCCGGCGGGTTGACCGTGTTCTTGAAGACCCGATTACCGACCCGTTAACCCGGAACGATGACCCGGTTTTTGTCCAGAAAACCCATAACCCAATTCCCTGAAATGTGTTTCTGTATTTTTAATTAAATACTTTTATTTTTATAAATCAGAAATAGTTTCTATAAATTAGAAAAAAATCAAATAAAAATAGGATTAAAAATCTGATTTATTTTATAAATGATTTCTAAATTATTTTATTAATTTAGAAATTCAAATTTAATTATTTAATTATTTAATTATTTATCTAATTATTTATTAGTTATTTAATTGATTAATAATTAGGTAATTAATTAATAAATAATGATTAAAAATAATCGAATAATATGAATAATAATTCGTTAATTAGTTGAATATTGCAAGTAACTCATATCTATACGAGTAGTGATTCGATAATTAGAATTATTATTCGAGCGTTAATTTATTCAAAGAATATCATAATAATTATTGGTATCGAATAATTAAATACAGATAATTAATTAATTAATTAATCGTATAAGTTATAATAATAATAGTTTGATAATTATACGAGGAATGCGAGTAGCTCGTATTTATACGAGTAGTTGATCGTTGAGTTAGATTATGGTGCGAGTAATAATTATTTACTCGATAAATAGCGTATCAATTAGTTGTATCGACTGGTTATTTATAAATAATCGATCTAATCGAGTAAGTAATAATAATTTGTAAATAATTGTAATAAATTGTAATTTATCCTAATAATTAGGGATTAATTATTTTAAAATACAATAATTATTAATTAATTATTTAAAAATATAATTAAGGATTATTTAATTATAATTAATTATTTATAATTGATTATTAATTAATTAAATCTTGTTTAATTCGTAGTAATTAAACCGTTAGTCCGATTTGAGTGAAACGAAGACCTCTATACTCAGAAAAATGAAACGAATCCAATAAAAATAATTGTAAATCATAATTTCTTCTAAAAGGGAGTTGTCTTGTGTTAGTTAATTGTTTATATGCCCTAATAGGGGTAGAATCGAGTCAAATAAATTCTGAAAAATTATAATAAAATCAAATAGAGTTAATTAATACAGGTCTGAGTCTAGTATCGATTCTAAAAATATTTATAAGTCCAAAAAAAATCAATTATGTGCTTTATGTGCTATGTGCTTTACATGATTATATGAACCTTATGTGCTTTATAATTATATATGTATATATGCGAGTCAGTTAGAAACGCATGGGTAGATTGATAGGGTTACGTGGTATGAATTCGAGATACGCGTATGTAGTAAGTTATCTAAACGACTATCTTTCTATGATTGATTCAGTATCAGCAAGGCAGATCAAGCAGGAGACCGAATGCGGTGAGTTGAACCCGGTTAAGTACGCGCCAGACAAGTTTTTCCCCTATTCTAAATCCAGAATAGTGAATTATACCCCATTTTTCATATCAGTTACACTTTGATAATTCTTGTTCATATACACTTTACACAATTATTTGATTTTTATTTCTATTTCATTTCGATTCTTGATTTCTCCCAATTTATTGAATCCCATATTCATATTCCAATACTTTTACCCTTTTTATATATACTCCGATATATCCTGATGTTCGGATACATCAAAAGCATTCTGATTTTTCTGGATGCTAAAGTTTAGAATGTATGGTTACGATACGGGCTGGGTTTTACCCAGACCTTTAATTAATAGGCCATAGTTTCCTGAGTACTCTTTATGTTGGTTGGGTCTATGCAGTTGGGTATAGATCCGCACTATATCCTGACTGATCAACAGGTTATGGTGCATATGTTGGTTCTTGTTTCCAGTCTTGTTCATTTAGCACTCGCCAGTATTGGTAAATTATTATTCTATACAGATACAAATGGTTGTTCAAACCATCAGACTATCGATTCATTTATTCTTTTCTCTTCATACTATAAATATTGTTGCAGGATTGTTGAGCAATTTTGGCTCATCCCCTTTTATTGTTATTCCTATTATTTTACAGTTAAGGTAGAGAATGAAACCCATCAGAACCCGCATAGTCAAGAAGCGAGTCAAGTAGCGGGACCCTCTTATACCAAGAGTGTTCATCCCTATCCCAGAATAGAGTTTTGAGTTACCAGGTCAGGTGTAACATGATAAGTAGTAATGTTGGTTTGAAAAAAAGTTCTGTGGTGAGAATGTAGTTGGAATAAAGTTTTGTAATAAAGGGAGTTCTTGAGACATATTGTTTTTATATGGGTTTGTAATAAAGTTAGTGTGTCATTCTTGTTTTCAACTCTTAACCTTAAAAGATCCTGAGTAGCAGTAATTCGGGGTAATTATTATATTTATATTCCGCTTGTGCAGGTTTAGTTTGTAATTAATGTTAATAATACCCCAAATCTATACCCCGGATTCGGAGGGTGTTATAGTTGGCATCAGAGCATAGGTTTTGACCCTTGAAAACAAGAACATTAGGGTTAAGATAAGATAGGAAGGTCATATAGGATAGAAGTAAGAATGTTAGGGTTGTTTGTTTATGTGATTAGAAGTTATGAGTTTTAGGATTGTGATTTGATTGTATTTTTGTTATTATTATCATGTATATTAGATGATTAGATGGCTTCTTCGTCGTCATCTACGGAGCGGACTGAGTCAGACCCAGTAGCAGCACCAGTACTAGCCCCAGAATCAGTGCAGATTTTTCCTCCATTACCACCACCTCCACCATTGCCACCTGGACCAGCACCAAAGGTACCCCCCTCCACCAGAGGTACCAGACTTTGTTGATTATTTCCCATATTTTGAGTCGGAGATACCTGACTTTCCACCTTTGGAGATTACAATATTTGATGTTCCTGATATGGTTGACATTCCACAATGGGAGGACTTAGAGCCACAGGTTCCTGTGCCACAGTTTGAGATTCCAAAGATTCCACAGATGAAGCCAGAGTTAGATCCACCTGTATATGCACCCATGGAGCAGCCTGTTTTGTTTCCTGCACCGCTAGCTGTCTATGCCCCTATGCCCGGAGTATATCAGTTCCCGCAGCCAGAGTTTATGGACGAGGTAGTGGTGGATCAGCCATTACCATTGCCTTCTTGAGGTTCCCGCACAGATCTTCGTGAGCATCACACAGGTACATATCAGCGGTACCAGTCAGAGAGAGAGAGGAGAGGGTCAGATGGCAGGATCAGTGTAGAGAGATCCTTAGGTTGTTTGAGACACAAGAGGACGTTCCAGTTCGAGCACTTCACCCAGACTACATCCTGAGAGAGAGACTACACCAGATCCACATGGCTGGTTCTCAGGAGCTTACAGACTTGAGGCAGCAGAACATTAGTACCGAGGCAGCGTATCGCAGGGCGATGAGACTCACAGAGGCAGTGTTAGAGACTTTACAGGAGGAGCTGAGCCGTGTGCTATCGGGATTCTGATCTCAGTAGACAGTGGAGTGTTATATCTTGTATATTATCTGTAGATAGATGCATCATAGTATTGTATGACTAGTTTGTATGAGTGTAGCTACTAGTTTTGACTGATAGCAGTAGCAGTACGACTGACATATTATAGACTTTTGTATCAAGCATTGACACATTCAGCTAGTGTCCTACCTACATATATATATAAGATGAACCTTTTCAGGTTTTCTTTATTTTATTTTTCCAGTCACTTAAGCATTTACATTTATTTTTCTGTTTTACCGTTGCATATTTTAAAATGTTGTTTTATTTATAATCATGTTGTATCCTTTATGTTTTCAAAATTTTAAAATTATTTTAAAAGGATTTATTTAAACATCGCACTGTTTTTACTCATTTATTTAGATATTTAATAAATTGTTTTCTTCCTCCATATCAACTATTTTAACACTGTTTTAATATTATAAAGACTTTTTTATTCCATAACACATGTTTAGTAAATTTTTATTAAAAGAACCTATTGTTTTATTATCAGAAATATGGCACCCAAAAGAAAAGTACGACCCGACTCATCTAACGGAAATACCGAGGGCCAAAATGATAATAACCAGATGGATCAGATGTTTTATCTCATGTAACAGCAGATGCTGATGATGCAGCAACAGATGCAGCAGCAACAATAGCAGTTTCAACAACAAATGCTACAGCAAGCCGCTCATCCAGAACATCAAGTACCACCAGCAGCACTTGTAGTTACTTTCAAACAATTTCAGTCGGTAAAGCCTCCAGAATTTGTCGGTTCCACAGATCCTACAAAGGCGAGAGCTTGGATGAAGGAGATAGAAAAGGCTTTTGCGTTGATTAAGGTTGAGGAAGAACAAAAGACGGATTTTGCTAGCTACTTTCTGAAGGGTGAAGCTAATTACTGGTGGGAATCGAAGAAAGCTTTGGAAGGTGAAGGTGTGGTGACCTGGGATAGATTCACTGATCTTTTTCATGGGATACATAATTACCATTCTTATTAACACCTACCTTGCCATTCCTATTTTTCCTAAGCCTTTTTTTCTTGTATTTCATGTGTAAATCTTTCATCTTTTGCTTAAGTTGTTTCTGAAACCAATATTTACTGATTTTGTGTGAACTTGTTCACTCTTATCAGTAATTAAGTTTGATCTTGGTGCTGAGGTTGAACCTACCTTATTAACTGATCTAACATCATCAGCACTTGGATTAAACTTAATGGTCTTCAATTGAACTTTGTTCAGTTTAACCTTAGTATCAGTACTTACTGGTTTATTTTTCTCAGTTTCTTTTTCAATTTTCTTATCAGAATTTGATCTAGCAACATATCCTAATCCTGATCCCCAACAACCATTCTCTAAAATTTCCTGAGTTGTTTTTCCTAAATTAGTCCAAAGTTTAATAACCTCTCTTTCTTTAGCTAACTCCTTTTCTAGATAAGCATATTTTTCTAACAATTTTTCTTTAACATAAACAGCATTATCTCTTTCTTTTTGAATTTCTAGCATAGAACACAACTCAATTTCTAGGTGATCATTCCTTTTCTTTAACTCAGAGTTTTCACTCTTGATTCTATTATTTTCTAAGGTTTGATCCCGATAACTAACATGCAGAGATTTAAGAAACAATCTTAATTCATAGATATGATTAGTATCAAAAGCAAGAACAGTCTGAGGTCCTTTTTAATTCAGCATCATCAATCTCAGTATCAACATTTTCCATGAGAGTATAATTGACCTCATCATCTGATTCTGATGAATCATCCCGGTTTTTCTTCTTTAAAATCAAGGATTGTTTCTTCTTAGCTATGGGTTTTCTGCAGTCAGCTACAAAGTGTCCAATTCCATCACAGTTGTAGCATCTCTCCTTTGACTTGTCAAGTTTTCCAGATCTTGATTCCTTCCAATCAATATTTCTTCTGTTGTTCCTCTTAGCAGGGTTTGAGGAATTGGAACCTTTTCTGGAAAATCTTCTCCCCTTCTTAAAGTTCTTGTAGACCATCTTCTTGAAGCCTTTAACCAATAGAGCAGCCATTTGATCCATGTCTTCATTGTTGTCATGATCACTATTAGTATCGATTCATTATCAGTATTTGAGTCATCATCAGAGTTTGATGATTCAGTATCTGACTTTGCAATCATAGCTTTTCCTTAGGATTATCTTTTTTCTCCTAGCTTTCTCATTTGGCTTCTCTTCAATTTTGAGTGCTACTAGTCTAGACTTAAATCCTTTCTTCTTGGTTCTTTTTTCCATCTATAGTTCATGACTTTTCAGTATTCCATTAACCTCATCTAGAGTTGTGTCATTAAGTTCATAGTTATCCCTTATTGATGTGACCTTAAAGTCCCACTTTTCAGGGAGAGCAAGTAGGAACTTCAAGTTTGACTCCTCCAAATCATACTCCTTGTCGACAAGAGACAAGTCATTCAAAATTTTCTGAAATTTGTCATAGATCTCAGTTAATGACTCATTATCTATTGAGTCAAAATACTCGTATTCGTTAGTAAGTCCTGTCCTCCTGTTCTTCTTGACACTTTACTTTAAGAGCATCCCATATCTCTTTTGCTGTCTTACATCTAATAACCCTATTGGACATAACACTAACAAGACTGTTGTGTAAGATGTGTCTGACTTTTGCATCCTTCATAATAGATGAAAGATCTTCAGGAGAATAGTCCTTCCTGTCTTTGTCAATCATCTTTTCTGGTTCTTGTTGAATGGCATTTATGACACTTTATTACGCTCCGTAAAGCTTTGAATCAGTGTATTTGTACTCAAGTTATTGGTATTTTAATGTGTTTTCTAGTGTTTTAGCATTTCAGGCATTAATCTGAGAATCAGGTAAATTATCATTGATTTGATGCTAATATGGTGTTAGGTTGGTGTCTAAGGAATAAAGCTCGCGAAGACCGGCTCAAATCTGCAATAAAAAGAAAGAAGTCAAGGTTTGGCAGAAGCCCAGCGCGCCCGCGCTGATCAAGCGCGCGGCCGTGCCCGAACTTCAAAGAGCCAGCGCGCCCGCGCTGATCAAGTGCACAGCCGCGACAGGTCGGGTTTCAAGAATCCTGTTTTAAATAGAAGACTGAATTCGGGCCTTCTCTGTTGATCAGGGATGCTATATAAATAACTTTAGGTCATTTTTAATAGGATATCAAGCCAGAGACTTATCAAGGAGAGCCGTAAGAAGACCGTGTTAGCACGATTCAACGAAGACGAAGAAGATCTTATTTTTACTTGTGAATCTTTGTTCTAAGTTGTAACTTGGATGCTAGTTTTCTTATTTTTGAACCTTACTCTTGTTTCATACTTTGTTTTATTTATTCGTTATAAAGACTACATTTATTATACCATGTTTTCATCGGAACCCACGTTGATGATGAGTCCGATTATGGGCTAATCGTTATCATGGGGTTCTAGCAGATTTATTTAGTTAATTTGTTTCGATGTCTTAGTATGTGGTGATTGTATGATAACCTTGTATTGGTTGTGCGTATTCGTCTTATGAGTGTCGCGAACTTATAAGATAGTGTGTTAATTCTTAATGAAGCAAAAGTAAATTTAAGGATTTAGAACTTGCCATGCTAGCATAGGTTCATATATTTATTATGCATGATTCGCAGGTAATTTTAACCATCTTACTTGCCCTATATAATCAAGATAAATAACTTGTGCTTAAACTGTTATGTTGTCAAATTCTATAAATATATAGGGTCCCAATATAATTGGTGTCTATTCAGCTTCTATTTCTTTTGTGGATGTCTGGTAGTATGTTATTCGTGCAACGAAAGTTGGCGTTTAGCTGTTTTGTGTTATCTGATTAGGGTCATCACCATTGCATGCTAAGGTTAAGAATAATAAGGCTATTGAATGAAGTATTTAATGAAGTTAGAATCCCATGTTTGTCATATATATTAATTCAGTCAATCGTATTCTCTTAGTTATAATTGTTAGTTTAATTCTTAGATATAAAGAACCTCAATTTGTTATCGTCTTACCATTGAATAATAACCATACATTGTTGCTTAAGTGCGTAAATTAATTAGTTAATTTAATCCAGTCTCTGTGGAATGAACTAGAAAAGATTCTATACTACTTGCGAACTCGTATACTTGTGTGTATTATTAGCGCGTGTTTAGCGACTAACAAGTTTTTGGTGCCGCTGCCGGGAATGTGATGCCCTCCAAACTCGGGTCAGAAGTTTGGGGCTCACAATGCACACCGCAATATTTAAACCTGTATATAAAGTATTATATGCATTGACCCTTCTGTACAAAACCACGGATCGCAACAGGTTGAAGTATGAAAACAAGCCACAACCTTAACTTTTATTACAGCGCACCGAAACCCAACTAGTTCAACTTACAATTGCTAATGATATCGTTGTTACAATCTTGCATAACACACCTATACTATAAAGCTTCTGCTAGCTCGATCCAATTCAATCGAACCCTAGCTCGCACACTGAACAGGAAATCCTCGTTACCAACACTTTCTTCTTCAACTGTTGAATACATAATTTTTTTTTGCAAGAGTGAGCTTACCAGCTCAGCAAGTAATAATAGAAGCAATTGAGGTTAAATAATCACCAATTGAAATGATTCAGAAGAATCAAGTTTCTGAACAAGCAATGATTAGAATTGGATATTCACTTTTTATTTTAAAAACCAAGGTTAGGCTGCTGATCAGTCACGCACTAACCCCGAGCAAGGCTCCCAACTTTGCTCTATATACTGGATCCAAGGCACGTATTGGCCTATTATGACCACGAATCTAGTCTGACCACGAATCTGGTCCACATTTATGAAACCATCCAATTCTAAAACAATTCAATATGATAACCAATGTAAATCAATAAGCTGAATTATAAACACCATTTATCTTGAAGCATAGGGTGATTCATAACACCCTGAAGGCACAACAGGGAATTCAAAAAGATTGGCTTTCAATCAAGGAAAGATTTAGAAAGTAAAAGACCCAGGGGTTCAAGGGTTCCAAGAATTGGTCTTCTGTTAAACAAGGAATAAGGATTGGTATATCAAGCAATTCAATATCAGAAATCAATATGTGATAGAATGTATTTGTGGAGTAGTATCGTCTGTGTATAGCTCGTATCTGGGAATTCAACAATCAATGGTTTATGAAGAACAAGGCTTCTGGCTCAAGATCAAGAAGAATCAGGGTTCAAGGTTAAATAGTTTAAAGCACTTGCAATATAAAATAGGAATTATTTTGATTAATAGCGACATGTTATGAAAACTGTTCAAAAATATTTGCAATATATCTTGAAGAGAAGTTCAGAAATACTTGCCTTATCATCGACGATTTCCACTTTACTTGTACTCATCTAATAGTTTTACTCATCAACCAATTTTCTTCTCTTTCTAGGCCTTTCTTCTACTTATCAATCACTCGCCTTCTCTTTCGACGTTCCAATCCTATTTATGGATCATTGGTTTCCTCTTCTATGCCTTTCTGACTCTGCTAGGCATCACAAGTATCTATCAATTATTTATACTCGTATTATTCTAATCGTCACATATACGTCATAAGCTTTTATCTACCCTTCATTTCACCTAAATCCGATTTACGGATTAAAAGTTATGACTAAAACAGTCAAACCATAACCACATAGGCATATAATGCATCAATCAGTAAACACGTAGCACATAACACGTAAGGTATTCGAACAAAATAATTTTTCAAAGAAGATTCGGGGTCAAAATGATTTTCCAGGTATTTATTACGAATTTTTGAACATTTTTCGGAATTAAAATCGGACTCCAAATCATTTTAATAATTAAATAATAGGGTTCAAACACCCGAATCTGACTTTAAAATAATTTTATAATAATTATCGAGTCTTGAAAATAATTTTAAATAATATTTTAAAGCTCGAAACTATTTTTCAAAATTTTTAAATCAAAAATAAATAATTAAATCTAATTATTAAATCAATTAAAATTAATTAATAATTAATTAAATTAATTAATCAATTAATTATAAATTAATCGATTAATTAAAATAATTAAAAACTAACTAAAATTAATTAATAAAATAATTTCAATTTATTTTTGAATAAATAAATAATTAAAACAATTTTTTGGATTTTAAATAATCAAATAACCATTTTTCTGATTTTTAAAATAATAAAAATATCATTTTCTAAATAATTTAAAACAGAAATCCGTTATTTGTAAATTTACAAAACTATGGTACCAAAAACATAAACTTGCAAAACCTCGGGGGGTTAAACTGTAATTTTTACAGTCTTCTTCCCCCCCTTCATCCCGACAGTCGACGGCGAAGGCATGGGCGTCGGCCAGAAGCTTCCCGGCGAAGTTCAAACCACCCAGAATAATGCAAACACAAGCAGAGATACTTTACGTTGCTGCAGAACTTGTTTTATCATAGAAAGAACAACAGATTCACAGCCAATCTGTGACGCCCTCAATCTCGGGGTCCACTGGGGTACCAGTTAAACTAATCTCTGAGTCTGAGTCACTACCACTACTAGGATCCTGAGAGAAAACACAAAACAACAATCAACAAACAATGTTAGGGTTAAATAAGGCTTCCAGCTAACTCACGCCCTAACTCTAGTTTCCCACTTCACTAATAAACACTTTCCTTAGACTATACCTAATAGTCTAACTCAACTCTATATGAGTTGAACTCTCTTGCGATATAGATATATACCCAAAATACCCCTTTTTATTCCTAACTTGTCTCAGGGACTAGATCCTGTAGCTCTGATACCAACTTGTGACGCCCTCAATCTCGGGGTTAGGAAATGAGGACTCACACACCTTTAATCTAATAATTAAATAAGCATACACCCCGATTATCTACTAATAGGATCAACATGATAAAGTATGAGACAAGATTACAACTACCAATCATAAAATATAACTTACAACCCCAAAATATTATTAAATAGACAATATCGATTCCGGCTGGGAACCGACAGATAACCCATTATATATTTACATATTTCCTTCTAGGCGCGTGCTCACTCAAAAATAGCACTACCTGCTCTGGCAACCGGAAGCCCTCAACACTATAGGGACCACCAGGTTCCCTCTTACGAGCAGTGCGCCTAAGCCTGGCCATCTTCTTGCTTAACTGCCATGGTTAGATTAAAACAAAACATATGAGTATAAAACTCAGCAAGTAACTATAAAGCAGTTCTACGATATCAATTCACAATATACTTTACCAAACTCAGGGCATTCTACTTTATTTGTTCTAGGTGGCAGATTTCCAGCTTTAGGGTCAAGGAAAGGTTTTGAAGGATAATGTGGGGCTTTCAAGGAACAAGGCTCAATATAAAACGAAAGCCGACATTCATCATAAATCATTAATGGATCAGAATAGATCTTTCAGAAAGAGGAAAACAACAGTATTTCACTTATATGGAATCAAAATTTTATGATCAACAGATTAAAATCAGGGTTCTCGAGCTTTAAGCTTCACATCAACACAATCAACTCTTTTCAAAATAATATAAATCATTTTCATTTCCAAGAATCAATTTACTGAACAAAAAGTTTCAATTCCCTTTTAAATAATCAATTAGAACCCTTGATTGGATCACTTTTATCTTTACATTTCATTATAATACGGGTGATCATCCCGTACCGACCTCCATCCGGTCTTTAAGGTACCAATCAGCATAATTTCAGCCTTAAGTTGGACTAGCCCCGCTAGCCTCTTACCATGACTGGACTAGTCCCATTAGCCTCTTACATCCCAATCCAATCCATCAGGAATTCGTTTGGAAAACCTTGAGTTGGAAAAACAAATAGGTTTTCTAAAATCCATTTTATCATTACCAAGAATATGAAATCATTCAGACTCTTTCGAGTCGAAACTCATTCTTAAGTCAAATTTTAAGAAAAACAAAGTTCAGGGAGTGATTCAAAGATGAACAAGGAACAATTCTTAAGGATTCTGAATCAAGGATAACAAGGTACTTAAGTTAGAGGGTTCAACATCTGTTTAGGGACCAATAGGGTGATCAGGAAATAAAATATCATTAAACAGGGTTCGCAAGGATAATTATAGGGTTCAATACAATTCATGGCTTAATAAATAACTTGAACAGAAAGGACAGGTTATCAAAGGGTTGAATCAGTAAGCTTATCAATAACAGTTTATCAAGATCGAACACAGGGTATCTCAAGTCATTAACAGGGGTTTATTAAGTAACAATTCCATACTCTACATGGTACGAACAATAACCCCTCTATAACCATTTTCACAAGTAATGAGAGTTACTTGCCTGAATTCGCTTTCCTGTTTCACAAAGGTCGAACTACTGCCACCTAGTATACCTTTTCCTTTCCTAGCCTGAATGCCCTCACATTCCGAATCTACAATCAAAACCCAAAACCTTAATTAGATTCTCAACTCTCATTCCCGGAACGTTTACTTAATACGATAGCTCAACTATACTTTTGACTCGAACTATACGAGTATAGCTTATATACACACAACACATAGCATATTCTTTACTCATAGCCTTATATCACTTTACATATACTCGCTAAACCTTGACTATTTTTCCAAATCAAATATTTATAACTCGTACAAACACACAATGACATTCACAGCTATCACTTATAGCTTTTAACATCAATTAACTCAATTCCCTTTTTCTTTTATCCATAATTCGAACCAAAACAACAATCCAACAAGCAATATTCAAAGGTTTTCACACATAAACACTCAATCATTCTATCATTTACCAAAAATCAGATTTTTGACTTTGAATTTCTTTGGCCTATTTGGCCTTATCACTTAATCACCACAAGAATCGAACATGCAAAACCCTCATTCAATTATATCGTTCCAAAGTAGTTTAATTTCATTCTTACGACTCATTTAAACTCACAATTCAAACAAGATCATGGATGATCACTCAATTTAACATTTAATCCAATTAAATCAAGTAGAAGCATTCAAAATTTCCAAGAATCACAACATGCATGCATCAATTTGGACTTTTAACCATAATTTATTCTCATTACACTAACAATAAAAACAAATATCAATAAGTCATTCACATCAACAAAATCAACATGATTTTCTAAGAGAAACAAGAACCAATTGGCCTCTTCTAAGAATCCTCACATGCAAACTCAATTTCAAACTTTTGCATCTTAATCACACTAATCTTTTAATCACTAAGATAGATTATCATTCATTTCCAACAAAAAAATCAACTTAGTAACTTGTAAACTACAAAACCATTTGGCCTTTTATCAAAATACCACATGCAAAGACAAATATTTGATTTAAAGATACTAGAGCTCAGTTTTAACATCATTGCTCACCACTGGTTCACCGGAGTTCATCACCGGTGGCGGTGGCATCTCGGTGGTGTCCCTATTCGGGGGTTTCCAACCATCAACCACCCATTTTATCAAGTGATACACACATGCAAACACATATCTTCACTCTAAATCATTTAAAACACACAAACCCTCTTGTTTTCATGAAAATCGAATTGAAAACCACCAAATTCCAACTTTGGATTTTCTCAAAGACTTGAAGATAGTGACATGCATGTATGTATATAGGTAGATAACACAAAATCTCACACAATCATGGTTCTATAACCGAAAATGAATAAAGAACAAGTGAGAGATTGAAAAAAGAGTGTACCGAGAGTGACAGAGAAAGAAATCCCGAGAGGGAGGAAGAAACGAGTGAAAAGAGAGAAAGAAGGGAGGGGCTCGGAGAAAAAAAAAGAAAGAAGAAGGAGGTGGGGTGATTATATATTACCAAGGGAGGGTAATATGGTAATTAGGTTATTCTATATTTTGATTCTCTTTTTATCCTTAAAAGAAAATAAAGCTGATCTGCAAATACTTTTCTCGGAAAGCTGAATTTGATTTCAATAAAAAATTTTAACACGTAGATCTCGAAATTAGCTTTCCAACCATTACTCATAATAAGATTTTGAGCGTAGGGTTGATTTTATATGATTTCTACAAGTTTGTGCTAATAATAACACTTTATCACATAAAAAACAATTTAAAATGCAACGATCACCAAATAAATCCATCCATCATTTTTAGAAAGTCTACAGGATTATTACGAAGATAATAGAATAAATCTCATGTAGTTATCTTACTCTAATGATTTTATAAAAATATGGGAAGGTTAAATAAACCTTTATTTAAATCAAACAATTCCCTTAAATTGATAAAAATGTCACAGAGCACATAGTCATGCACACAGACAAGCAATCACACATATACGATCACATAACGCCTTAGGTCTGATCATAGAATTTGTCCTTCTTTAATCTTTATCCTTTTCTATGCGTACCGAGTCACATTTAGCCTGACGGCCCGACGCTCAGCGTTTCGATTACGTTTCTCATTATCATTATCGATCGACACGTCACTTAGGACGAAATAATTTATTTAAACATTCATTTCATTCAGTCACACATAATTCATATTTTATATTCTTTATATCCTTATTATGACAGGTTCCGTTCTACCTGACGGCCCGACAACACAGCTTACCTCCTAAGCTGACTCTTTAAATTGGAACGTTTTTATTTACGCTCCTTTATTCTAATATACAGAAAAGACAATTAATCAGCACTTAGTCACATAATTATAATCACATCACATAAATCATACTTTATTGACTTAATTATGTCATAAAATTCTCAGTCGTCACAATCTACCATCCTTAAAAGGATTTTGTCCCCAGAATCTAATCTAAGCAAATATATGGGGATACTTTTCTTTCATTTCGCTTTCTAATTCTCAAGTTGATTCTTCAACTATTGGATTTCTCCACAATACTCTAACTAGAGGTACAACTTTATTCCTGAGTGTCATCTCTTTTCGGTCCAAAATTCGCACTGGCTGTTCCACATAAGACAAATCTGGTTGGATTTTCACTGGTTCCAACTCGATCACATGGCTCGCATCAGCATTATACTTTTTCAAAAGAGATACATGAAATACATTATGCAGATGTTGCATTTGCGGAGGTAGCGCCAACTCAAATGCCACTTTCCCAACTCGTCGCAATACTTCAAATGGTCCAATATACCTAGGACTCAACTTTCCTTTCTTTCCGAATCGGGTTAAACCTTTCCAAGGAGATATCTTTAATAAGACTTTGTCTCCAGATTCGAATTGCATATCTTTTCGTTCTTGATTTGCGTACTTTGCTTGTCGATCTTGAGCTACAATTAATATCTTTCGAATCATTTCTACCTTTTCCTTTGTTTGTTGAACTAGCTCTGGGCCAATTAATTTGCACTCACCAACTTTGTCCCAATATGAAGGGGACCTACATTTTCTTCCATACAACGCTTTATAAGGCGGCATGCCAATACTCGCGTGATAACTATTGTTGTAGGAAAACTCAATCAACGGTAAATGATCGTCCCAATCTCCTTTGAAATCTATTGCGCAGGTTCGCAACATATTTTCAATTTTCTGAATTGTCCTTTCACTTTGTCCGTCTGTCTGCGGATGATATGCCGTACTCATTTTCAACTTAGTTCCCAAATGATCATGGAATTATCGCCAAAATCTCGAGTTAAACCTTAGATCTCTATCAGATACGATAGATACAGGGACTTCGTGACACATCACAATCTCATCCAAATACAATTTGACCAACTTTTCTAACAAAAATCTTTCATTTATCGGCAAGCAATGTGCTGACTTTGTCAACCGATCGATTACCACCCAAATCGCATCATGATTTGTCTTGGTTTTAGGTAATCCTACCACGAAATCCCTCGCTATATACTCCCATTTCCATTCAGATATATCCAGTGGCTGAAGCAATCCGCTCGGCCTTTGATGTTCCGCTTTGACTCTCTGGCACGTATAACATTTACTTATCCATTCTGCAATTTCCCTCTTCATGTTTGGCCACCAATAACTTCCTTGTAAATCCTGGTACATTTTCGTACTTCCAGGGTGAATTAAAAATCTCGAGTTATGCGCTTCTTGCAAAATTTCATGTTTTAGTTCCACAATATTAGGTATCCAAATACGTGAGTTAACACGGTATATTCCTTTTCCATCTTTTTGAGCTTTAATTTCTTCTCCCGTCAACTTATCCTTTTCAAGATTCATCACTTGCTCTTGACAGCATCAAATATAACACCCTCCAAATCCGGGGTATAGATTTGGGGCATTATTAATAACAACTACAAACTAAACCTGCATAAGCGGAATATAAAAATAATAATTACCCCGAACTATTACTACTCAGGATCTTTTAAGGTTTGAGTTGAAAACAAGAACCACATACTACACTTTATTACAAGCCCAAATAAATAAATCTGTCTCAAGAACTCTCTTTGTTACAAAACTTTATTCTATCTACATTCTCACCACACAACTTTTATTCAAACTACACAAAACTTTTATTCAACCCAACATTACTACTTATCCTGTAACACCTGATCTGGTAATTCAAAACTCTCTTTGGGAATAGGAAGGAACACTCTTGGTATAAGAGGGTCCCGCTGCTTGACTCGCTTCTTGACTACGCGGGTCCTGATGGGTTTCATTCTCTACCTTAACTGTAAAACAATAGGAATAACAATAAAAAGGAATGAGCCAAAATTGCTCAACAAGCCTACAACAATATATATAGTATAAAAAGAGAGAAATAAGTGAACCAATAAGCCGCTGGTTTGAACAACCATCTGTATCTGAATAGGATAATAATTTACCAACACTGGCGAGTGCCAAATGAACAAGACTGGAAATAAGAACCAACATATGCACTATAGCCTGATGATCAATCAAGATACAGTGCGGATCTATACCCAACTGCATAGATCCAACCAACATAAGGAGTACTCAGGCAACTATGGCATATTAATTAAAGGTCTGGGTAAAACCCAGTTCGCATTGTAACCATCCAGTCCAAAGCTTAGCATCCGGAACAATCAGAATGCTTTCGATGTATCCCAATACCAGGATATATCAAAGTATATGTAACAAGGGTAAAAGTATTGGAATATGAATAGAGGATTCAATAAATTGGGAAAAATCAAGAATCGAAATGAAATAGAAACAAGAATTAATAATTGGGTAACAGTGTATATGAACAATAATTATCAAAGGTAACTGATATGATAAAAAGAAATATAATTCACTATTCTGAATTTAGAACAGGGGAAGAACTTGCCTTGCGCGTACTTAACCTGGTTCAACTCACCGTCTTCTGTCCCTAGCTTGCTCTGCCTTGGTGACACTGAACCAATCATAGAAAGATAGCCGTTTAGATAATTTACTATCTACGTGTATCTCGAATTGATACCACGTAACCTTACCCGTCTACCCATGCGTTTCTATGTGACTCGCATATATACATATATAATTATATAGCACGTAAGGTTCACATAACCACGTAAAGCACATAGCATATAATTAATTTTTAGACTTAAAATTATTTTTAGAATCGATTCTAGACTCATATTTATAACAACTAACCCTATCTGATTTCATTACAATTTTTCGGAATTTATTTGACTCGATTCTGCCCCTAATAGGGCCTATGAACAATTAATTATCACAAAACCACTCTCTTCCGGAAGAAATTATAACTTACAACTATTTTTATTGGATTCGTTTCATTTTTCTGAGTCTAGGGGTCTTCGTTTCGCTCAAATCGGACTAACGGTTTAATTATTATGAATTAAACAAGATTAATTAATTAATAATTAATTATAAATAATTAATTATAATTAAATAATCCTTAATTACATTTTAAAATAATTAATTAATAATTATTATATTTTAAAATAATTAATCCCTAATTATTAGGATTAACTACTATTTATTACAATTATTTACAAATTATTAATACTTACTCGATCAGATCGATTATTCACAAATAATCAATCGATACAATTAACTGATATGTTATTTATCGAATAATTACTAATTACTCGAATTATAATCTAACTCAACAATTAACTACTTTTATAAATACGAGCTACTCGCAATTCTCGAATAACTATCGAATCGCTATCATTATTATTATTATTATTATTGTAACTTATACGATTCGTTAATCAATTAATTATATGTATTTAATTATACGATACGAACAATTATTACGACATTCTTCGAATAATTATCGCTCGAATAATAATTCTAATTATCGAATCACTACTCGCAATATTAACTAATTATCGAATTATTAATCATATTATTAAATCCTTATTTATTATTTAATTACCTAATTATTAATTAATTACCTAATTATTAATTAATTAGATAACTAATAAATAATTAGATAAATAATTAAATATTTAATTAAATAAATCCATTCAAATTTCTAAATTAATAAAATAATTCATAAATTATTTACAAAAATATTTTAGATTTTTAAATCTAATTTTTATTTGATTTTTAGAATTATTAAAGCTGATTTTAATATACTAAAATATAATTAATTAATAAAATTTGCAGAAACAGAATTCTGGAAGTCAGGTTGGGAATTTTAGGATCAAACCCGGATCGAAACCGGGTTGCAAACCGGGTCGAACCCAGGTCGCTCAAGAACACCGCCATGGCTGCCAGAAACCGGCACCGGCGGGGGAAATTTCCTGTGAACAAAACGCAGCCAAAACGTCCTGCTTCTGTCTCGTTTCTCATCGTATTCAATCAAGAATAGCACCGTGATACCTTTGTGACGATTCCCAGCCGTCCTCCTCTCTTCCTCCATCGTTTCCGGCGTCTGGACCTTCAACAGCAGCAGCGGCGACGCCGCATTTCCGGCGAACACGAAACCGAAGCCAAACTCGACAAAACCGGTGCCATTCGATTGCAAAATCGACGATCTACACTTCCCCCTAATCGATTTCATCAAACAATCACTCAATTGTAAAACCAGAATTTAAAGATTAAAACCGAAAATACAAAATAAAAATCAACACAACAATCAACCCCTAAATAAAATTAAGGGGCTAATTACACTCCTAATAAAAATATTTGTCCCCAATTTTTATAATTTTTGGGTATTAATATTGAATTTTTAAATATTTAATAAATACAAAATAAATGCTAAAAATTCCCAAAAATTGTGAATATTACAAAAATGCAAAGAAAAATAATGTATGATAATTTTATGATCATATAAAATAAAAATGTGATTTTTGTGGGGTTTTTGGTACCCGAAGGGGTCCGGAAAAGTCATTTTTTGCGAAAAAGGTAAATTTGTAAAACGCTTAGGGGTTCAGAATAGCGATATGGTATAGGGCATTTTTGTCAAAATAGGGCCAATAATTTTATTTGAAATACGGGCTTTTAAAACATGGTTTTGAGCTGTACGGGTTTTGATATAAAATATATAACTTACGATAGAACAATCAATAAATATCCAAAACACGTTTGGATCAAAACAAACAACACGTAACACATAGCAGTTAGGGTTTAATGACTTAACACATTTAATCACATAATAATACACATAATTTATCTTTATTATGATATAATACAAGCGTAATTTCTCGGTCGTTACATTCTCCCCCCTTAACAGGATTCTGTCCTCAAAATCATACTATGCAAACAATTGAGGATACTTTTCTAACATTTCACTCTCGAGCTCCCAGGTTGATTCTTCAACCACTGGGTTTCTCCACAAAACTCTCACTAATGACACAGACTTATTTCTTAATACTCTCTCTTGCCGATCTAGAATTCTTATCGGCTGTTTTACATAGGACAAATCTGCCTGAAGTTCTATTGGTTCATATTCTATTACATGTCTTGTATCAGGGTTGTACCTCTTAAGCATAGATACATGAAATACGTTATGAATATGCTGCATATTAGGTGGTAAAGCTAACTCATACGCAACCTTCTCAATTTTCTTTAAAATTTCAAATGGTCCGACGTAGCGAGGTTTCAATTTACTTTTATTGCCAAACCTAGCTAATCCCTTCCATGGTGATACCTTTAGCAATACATGCTCTCCTTGCTGGTAGTCCATATCATTTCTAGATAGATCTGCATATTTACGCTGTCGATTCTGCGCCGCTTCAAGTCGCTTGCGGATCAGTTCTACTTTTTCCTTGGTCTGCTGAATCAGTTCTGGACCTAAAATTTTACGTTCTCCCACTTCATCCCAACAGGTAGGTGATCTGCATTTTCTTCCATATAGAGCTTCATAAGGTGGCATCCCAATACTTACTTGATAATTGTTATTGTAAGAAACTTCCACTAGCGGTAAGTGCTCGTCCCAATTGCCTTCAAAATCTATTGCGCATACACATAGCATATCTTCGATTGTTTGAATTGTCCTTTCGCTTTGCCCGTCCGTTTGTGGATGATAAGCTGTACTCATGTTCAACTTCGTTCCTAGACATTCTTGGAATTGTCTCCAAAATCTTGAATTGAAACGGGGATCTCGATCCGATACAATCGATACGGGTACTCCGTGACGCATTACAATTTCTTTGAGATATAAGTGCATTAACTTGTCCAGTGAAAATCTTTCGTTAATCGGAAGAAAATATGTTGATTTCGTCAATTGATCAATAATAACTCAGATTGCATCGTGATTTGCTTTCGTCCTTGGAAGTCCCACTACGAAATCCATAGCTAAGTGTTCCCATTTCCATTCTGGAATATCTAGTGGCTGTAGTATTCCGCTCGGGCGTTGATGTTCAGCTTTCACTCTTTGGCACATATCATACTTGTTGACCCATTCCGCTATTTCTTTCTTCATATTCGGCCACCAAAAATTTTCCTTCAGGTCTCTATACATCTTTGTGCTTCCGGGATAGATTTAATATCTTGAACTATGAGCATCTTGCAAAATTTCTGCTTTCAGTTCCGGTACATTAGGTATCCAGATCCTTGAAGCAACACGAAAAATTCCTTTAGCGTCCTTCTGACTGGTAATCTCTTCTCCTGTTAAATTATCGATATCCTGGTCCATTACTTCTTCCTGACACCTTCTTATTTTCTCCAATAGTTCTGGCTGAAAAGTCATCGCGTAAATCATTTCGGTAGAATTTTCTGGTACACGAACTTCAATCTCCAATTTATCGAATTCCTTGATTAAGTCTCCTGAAGACGTTAACAGGTTCAATCGTTCCTTTCGACTTAACGCATCTGCTACTACATTAGCCTTACCTGGATGATAATTGATTGAAATGTCGTAATCCTTAATTAACTCTAGCCAACATCGCTGTCGCATGTTAAGTTCCTTCTAGGTGAAAATATACTTCAAGCTTTTATGGTCCGTGTAAATCTCACATCTTTCACCGTATAGATAGTGTCTCCAAAGTTTCAGTGCGAACACAATTGCTGCTAGTTCAAGATCGTGCGTCGGATATTTTTGTTCATCCGACTTTAGTTGTCTAGAAGCATATGCGATCACATTTCCATGTTGCATTAGAACGCATCCAAGTCCTCGATACGAAGCATCGCTGTATATGACAAAGTCTCCTTGATCATCAGGTAACACAAGCACAGGTGCAGTTACTAGTCGATTCTTTAATTCTTGGAAACTTGCTTCACATTTCTCGTTCCATTCGAACTTTTCATTCTTTCGCGTCAACTTCGTCAATGGTGTGGCTATCTTTGCAAAATCTTTAACGAATCTTCTGTAATAACCGGCTAATCCCAAGAAACTTCTGACTTCAGTTGGCGTCTTTGGTCTTTCCCAATTTAAAATAGCTTCAATCTTTGCGGGATCCACTTGAATTCCTTCAACACTAATGATGTGTCCTAAAAACTGCACTTCCTTCAACCAAAATTCACATTTTGAAAATTTCGCATAAAGCTGCTCCTTTCGTAATATCTCCAGTGTCGTTCTTAAGTGCGCTGCATGTTCTTCTTCCGTCTTTGAATAAATCAAGATGTCATCAATAAATACAATGATAAACTTATCCAGATACTTCTTGAATACTCAATTCATCAAATCCATAAACGCTGCAGGTGCATTTGTCAATCCAAAAGCCATTACAAGAAATTCATAGTGTCCGTATCTCGTTCTGAATGCCGTCTTTGGAATATCTTCTGCCTTAATCTTTAACTGATGATAACCTGTTCGTAAGTCGATTTTCGAAAACCATGCTGCTCCTTTTAGTTGATCAAATAAGTCATCAATACGAGGTAAAGGATATTTATTCTTGATAGTTAACTTGTTCAGCTCACGATAATCAATACATAGTCGCATACTACAGTCCTTCTTTTTCACAAACAATACTGGTGCACCCCATGGGGATACACTTGGCCTTATGATTCCTTTATCGAGAAGTTCTTATAACTGCTTTGCCAATTCCTTCATTTCAACATGTGCCATTCGATATGGAGCTTTCGAAATTGGTTCAGTCCCTGGCGTCAAGTCAATAGTGAACTCAATTTCTCGATCCGGTGGAAGTCCTGGAAATTCAGCTAGAAAGACATCAGGAAACTCACAAACTACCGGAATATCTTCAATCTTCGGACTATCCTTGTCGGTATCCAACACATAGGCTAAGTAAGCTTGACATCCTTGGCGTAACAATCGTTTCATCTGCATCATTGTTAGGAATTTCTACTTTTGCTTTTCACCTTTAAATGTTACTGTTTTATTTTCTTCAGTTTGCAATTTCACTTCCTTATTTGCACAATCGATCTGAGCATTATTACTAGCTAACCAATCCATTCCTAAAATAACATCAAACTCTCCTAACCTGAAAGGTATCAAATCAACTAAAAAATGACATCTCCCTATCTCAATATCACAACTTGGGCATACTCGATCTACAGTAACCTGATCATCATTTGCTAATGTTAGGTCACACTTTCACTGTAGAGGGGGTGAATACAGTGTTTATTACAATCAAATCAAACTTCAAGAACTTATGTAACAGAAAACAAACTTTATTTAATCAATAAACTCTGTTACAATCTGGAACTGTTATCTCTCAGTGATGAACAAAATATCACGAGAGCTGCTAGGGTTATAGTAAATAATATTCTCGATAATGATAACACTTATAGTGTAAACCCTATGTCTGTGTTTATATACTACACAGTTACAAGATAATCGCTAATTGATATGGAATATAATTCTGCTTCCTAAAATATATCAATCAGATATCTTCTATTCCAAGTATTCCATTCTTCACGGAATTCCTTCTTCATGCATATCTCTTCTTATGTTTATCTTGATCTTCTTAACTTTAATCAGCTACTGTCCTTATCTGATCGTCCTTCAGCACTTAAGTTCTGATATCTATCTCCTGATGCTTATCTCCTGATAACATAAGTACTGATATCCCTTAAGTTCTGACTTCCAGTATAAGTACTGATCAGTTAAGTACTGATTTGTTCTGTTCAAATAAGATCTGAAATCTAAACATAAAACATATTAGCCATGACATTATCAAATATATCTAACAATCTCCCCCAACTTGTAAATTTACAAAATATACAAGTTTAACAGATATTTGATGATGTCAAAAACATTAAGTACAAATGCATGAGAAATAGACAAGATAACTACAACTTACAGTCCTTAAAGTTTTTACCAATTCAACTTCTGATAACAACTTCAATCTGTATAAATATCAGAATTTAAGCAGTTGTAGATCTTCGACTTGGCTTCATCATTTTCTGATCTCTCTGATGTCAGGAGTTGTTCTGAGATAATTCTTCAAAAAACATTTCTCAGCATATCTGAGTTCATCAATCATTCTCCGTTTGACATCTTTAAGCTCTGCAGTATCTTCACCAGTTTGAAATATTGCAGCTCTGAGATCATTAATCTTTGCTTTTCTCAACTCCCGATCTAGTCTTATGACATAAGCTTTGTTAGACTCTAGATTGAATTCAAGCCCCTTAATACCAAGATATGTTCTGATCTGTGCAGTATTAGGCTTCATATCAACAATATCACCATTGTGATCTCTGTACTTTGGAACATATCTGCTGTCAGACTTAACAGAATAAAGTCTTTTCTGTCTCTGAATCTGTTCTTTTAAGTAGTTTGCAGCAGTCTCTGTTATTCTGTTATCCACTTGAAGTAAGAAAAGTACATGCTCCAATTCTTCAAAATACTTCAAAGGAATAGCATTTTGTCTTATATGATAAACCCTACCATCTGTCATGAAATACAACATAATGTATTCTTTCAAGTAGGTATGGTAAACCATCTGTACAGATTCTAGTTGATTCAATCTCTCAGGAGTTGCTCCAATACCTGGTTCACTCAAGGAAGTTGGATCATCGGTAGTGTTGTGTACTCTTCTTTCATCAGCACTTCCCAATCCAGTTTTATCTCTAGCTTCCTTTCCAGTAACTACTCTTGCTTCAAAACCACTTGAAGTAGTCTTCAAAGATTGAGTCTGTTTTGCTTTAGTGAATCCTGGTAGGAGTGTTTTAGATTTATTTTCTGATATCAAGTTAACTTGAGCACTGTCAGAGGTTACTTGCTTCTTCTGAATATCAGAACTTACAATTTCTTGACTCTGAACAACTTGAGCCATGTCAGAGGTTGTTTTAAGAACTTTTCTTGAAGTCAGAGCAAGATTATCTTTTCCATCAGTAATTTCTTCTTCCTCAGGAGGTACATAAGGCTTGATAGGTTCACCAACCTTTTCTTTACCCTTGGATCTTGGATCTATCTGTGGTTGTGATCTAGCCAAAGTTTCTTCAGTATGTATCCTTTCTTTGATCACAATGCCTTTAGGTTTTGGAAGTAACTTTTTACCAGAAGCTTCAGATTTAGATGTGACTTTCTCTGATTTAAGTCTGGCTTCTTCTTCCTTTAAACTTTCCAAGTCCATCCCTGGATTTTCTTGAAGAAATAACTGTCTTGACATTTCCTCATCAAGATCTAGAAGTTCATCAGAACTTATCCTTTTACCAGCAGCAGAACTTATTCTTTTCCCAGTATCAGAATTTGTTCTGTGACTAGCTTGTCTTGATGTAAACCTTCTACCTTGACTATGACCACTACCCATTCCAGAGTTTCCTTGGTCATCTTTTCCATCATCCTTTCCTTGCAGTGACTTGTTGGTTTTGCATTTGGACTTAATTACCTTCTCCCCCTTTTTGGCATCAGCAGGTAATAAAAGAGAGATAAGTAGTTCCACTGAGGTCTGGATTTCAGTAAGTTGCGATTGCTGAGAAGCTTGATTTGTCAGAATTTGATCAATCTGAGCTTGTTGCTTCTCTTGAGTTTTCTCAATATAAGCAACCCTGTCAATGGTAGGTTGGAAGAACTTTTTCTTATCAAGTTTCCAAACTTGTTCCTGTTTAATAAAGTTCTCCTGAATCTTGTGTAGCTCTGCATGAGTGTTGGAATGAAGACCTTGTAGATGTTTAGTACTCAATGCAGTGACTCTAAGCTGGATTTTAAAATCATCAGAATGTAACATTTCATCAGCTTTAGTCAAGTGCTCAGCAAGATGTAAAGCATTTGGAACACATGAAACTGAGTTCCATTCCTTAGTCCACTCCTGACCTGTAGGAGTTTCACTCCAAGGTACTGGTGCATCCCTGATAACAAACTCCTTTAGCAGTTCAGACTTAGGAAGAGTCAGTGGAGGAGTATGTCCTGAAGGACCTGCTTCATCAGCATCTACAGTTGTAGCAGCTTCACCAGTATCTCCAACATTTGCAGCATCAGAACTTAAAGAATCAGTATCTTCTGATAAGACAACTGTGTGAGTAGCAATGGAGGCTTCAACATCCTCTAATTGCTGATCTGATACTAAGTTCTGATCAACAGCCATATCCTGATGCTCACCTAAAATCTGATCATCAGCATCTTGATGCAGAGAAGGTGTTCGTGATAACTCAGGAGTTTGAACAGCATCAGTAACAGGTGTTGTGGAAGGATTATATGCTGTTGGAGCTTCTAAGAAAAGTATTTCAGGCACAACCAGGTTATCAATTTCAGCACTTGTGCCTGGATCAACAAGAGACATAGAAGGTGAATTAGCCTTGTCAGATACAGGTTCCTGAGATGGAGTTGATGGAGAAGAAGTGACTGGAGCAAATTCCTTGTCTTGTGAGATCAGAGATTCCTGATCCCCTTCCTTAGCTGCTTCCTCCTCATCATCTGAAACTGGCCTCTGTGACCTCTGTTTCTTGTACTTCCTTGTTGATTTGGATTCCTTGGGAGTTTCAGGAACCGTCATACGTCTAAGCCTCTTGAGAAGCCTAGAACCCCCAATTACAGAATCCTTCTGAGAAGTTGCCTTCTCAGCTTCATCTACCACAGGTTCTTAAGAGGGAATCTGATCCTCAGAATCTGATTCATCTCTCAAAGTAATCCTCCTCTTCTTCTGAGATGTTTGAGGAACAGTCTTTGTTCTCTTTGGCTTAGAGGATGTAGGCTTCACAGTAGGTGCTGAAGAAGAAGGTTGAGCAGTCTGTGAAGTGGAGAGATAGGATTTGAGATAAGTTCTGAGGGTAGGTTGAGTAGAATGAGAGGTAGGGACTGAGGTTGATGGATTTTGGTTATGGTGAGTTGGTTGAACATTTGAGTAAACAGATGTGTAAGTAGCAGGATCAGCATTTACCAGAATCTGTTTCACAGACTGAGGAATCTGTAATTGTCTCACCATTGATTTCTTTGTGTCAGCATTTATCAGGTCATTAAAGTACCTTTTTGCAACCTTAAAAGGTGGGGTTTGAGTGCTGACTAACTGGGGTTCAGCAGTACAATACGTATAA